>NC_135479.1:159888132-160188132 GCF_052094955.1 Ictidomys tridecemlineatus | reverse complement strand
TTTTCCAGTTGCTTTAGAAGCAAAGACTGGGCAAGCTGGCAAGAGAGGCCAGCAGACTCTTGAAACCACGCAACTGATCCTTCCTCCTTCCCCTTGCACAATAGCTCCAAGCACTGATCACTATTACAAAGAGTGGAGCTCCATAGAGAGCTCTTCTGCCTAGAAACCCCCTTCTCTCTGACTGCCAGCTCATGTGAGTGGTCAGCTTGCTCAACAAAAACTGGGATTCGCCTGGCAACCTCCTCCCTACCCTCTTGCTGCTAGGATGCTATGGGGCTGCCCCAAGCAGCAGAGTGTTTGAAGGGCCTCCTGCCACTACCCAAACTTCTTCCCATGCCAGGCTCTGTCGAGCAGAACCCAGAGGCATCCTATGTGGCACACTTGAACAACAAATCTTTCCCAATGCCATGGTGTGCCAAATGCCATCTCCACTGCCTGCCCTGAACACACCACTGTGAAACCTGCAACATCTGTGTGGAGGTGAGTACTCGTCCTCCCAGTCCACTCACCAACCCATCCCCAGGCACCTGGCCAGGAGCAGGAACCACCCATAATAAGGGGACCGGAGGTCAGTATGATACCATTTTCCTGCACTACTAAAAGTAGTTCTTACACACTGTTGGTCACTTACATATGTCATCAGTAGGGTGTTAACAACAGTGTCTGCAACTGTCTTGAGAGGCTGGCCTTGCTTGCACAGGTGCTGACATGCAAAGGGCATCCCATCTGTGCTGACCAGGTGGAGTCAGGGGGAAGAAATGCAGTGACTGTCCCATTCCTTGCCTTGCTGATAATATATACCCAGACCCTTAGGTCGGCTGCTGCCCTGTTGTGGGGATCTTTGCCTATCCCCCTCTGGGTGTCCCAGTTGGAGGGTTTCCTGGGATCTCAGTGCTTTTCTCTCGTGTGCACACCCTGCCCTGGTTAAAAGTGCATAAGACTGGATGGGCAAGGCTGTTTCTTTCATCCTTATCCAGTATCTGAGAAAATAGAGGCCAGATTTATTCTAGATCCTGCTCCAAGTGACACTGGGCAGGTCTTGTCTCTAAAGACCTCAGTCATGACAGGTGACCTGATGAGCCATGGAGTCCTAACTGTTCTCTAGCAATGGAAATGCTGCTTTCTCCCTGGAGATGGGAGCTCAAGTGTAGGCCCAAGAGCAGGTGGCCTAGGGGGCTGGGTTGTGGGAGGCCTCAGGATTTTGGGGTTCTGGAGGGCAGGACTGACAGACCCTCAGTGCTGCCTCCTCTCCCCTAGGAATTCGACCACCACTGCAGGTGGGTGAACAACTGTGTGGGGGCACCGCAACATCAGGCTCTACCTGCTGCTCCTCCTCTCATTGTGCCTCTACCTGGGTGCTGTGCTGGCTAGCTGTGTGGTATTCCTGGTACACAGAAGCAACATGCCCTTCATAGACAGAGCCATGATGTATCCATGCAGTCCCAAGGGCCCACACTGGGACCAGCTCTGGTGGAGGGGAGGGAGAGGTGGTCAGCCAAGGGGCTGGGTAACTGAAGGCGGGGCTGACTGGGCGGGGCTATAGGGAGAAGTCAGTTGGGAGGACCTTTGGTGGACACCCTTGAAGGCCATTGTGGGAGGGGCAGGATATGGCCTGTGGGATTGAGAATCCAGGGGGCTCAAGGAGTGGGGAAATGAAGGTTGAACAGGGACAGGAGGGACCACAGTGTAGTGGAGTGAGGTTTGGCTTGGGTGTACTGGACTAATGGTCCAGTCCAGGGAGGAAGAGCTGGTGGTCGGGGGTAGGTGGGGTGCTAACAGGAAGGGGAGGAGGAAATGAAAAGGTAGGGCCAGGGAGGAACTGTCCCCTGGCTTGGCTTCTTAGTTTGTGCACAGCATCATAGTGGCTGTACCTGCTGGGTGCCTCCTGCTGTCACTCATCCTGCAGCTGCTCATCAAGGCCACAGCAGTGAGCACCGCAGGGCACCCCTATGAGACCCAGGTAAGGGGGACCAAGTGTGTGTGCTCTGATACCCAGCTGGGATGCGACATCTCACACCTCTGCCACTATCTGTGCTTTCTCCACTGCCCTTGGTCCTGATGGTGCCCCTGAGTCCTTCCGGATCCACCTCTTAAGATGAAGCTCAGATCTCTCTTTTTTTCCCAGTTGTGGGTATTGAATCGGGGGTGCTCGACCACTGAGTTTCTCCCCCAGCATTTTGATGTTTCTCAGTCTACATGGAAAATCATGTCATCTACAAGGATCAGTTTCCGTACTTTCTTTCCAATCTGTGGTTCTGTATTGCTTTTTCTTTTGGGGATTGAAGAGGAAAGAGAAGGGTGGGCCTGACTGCCTGGGGACACTTTAGTATGAAACAAGTCTTCTGAAGACTTGTGGGCAGTACCACTGGGGGAAGGGGAAAGCTGCAGACCCAGGGACAGCTGAGAAGACAGAGGAGCCTGTGGGCTCAGCACTTACCATCCTTAGTCACCCTTTCACCACAGCCATATCTGGTCCCCTCCCCCCTGTGACTCCTCTGTTTAGCCCTTACTCCTCAGCCCTGTGGCCTGCCCTCCTCCTCCTCTCTCCAGCTTCAGTTCATCATTTAGTTTTCCTGGCAGCATTTTCCCTTCCCCCATCCTGTGGTTCTTCTAGATCCAGGTCAGGCCTTAGGCCATTGCCCTTCCTCCTCTGCTCTGCTCAGAATGAGGCCCTCCATGAACAGATTGCCCAGTCTCAAGGGACCTAAATGTGGCCTGCACTCTGGGATTAACCAGACAGGGCTCCTTTCCATTATCTGCAGCACCTGAAACAAGCCCTAATTCCATGCTCCAACTTCCAGTCCCTTCCCTACTCCATTTCTTGACCTGAAGCTCCTCTAGAGACACTTGCTTGGTGCTTGGTGGCAAGGACACTAGGGAAAGAGCACATCTGTCCAAATCGCAGTTCTATAACTGACTTGCAGGGAGACCTTGGCTGTGCTACTTACCCCCCTTGTCAATCAGTTTTCACATCTCTAAAACAGGGAAATATGGGTTAATTCACACAAGACACATAGAACAGTGCCTGGTACCAGATAGTGTCCTACCTGCTGCTATTAGTATTACTACCATTCCTTCTGTGGTCAGCTACATGTGTTTCATCTTAAAACCCAAGTAACTCCCACCCTTAACATCCTAGGACTCCACTGTACTTGTTGTACCCTCTGTGCCTTATTCCCTGAAACAGTTGACAGTGCTCACTAGCTCCACCCTTCACTTCCTGGCCCACATCAGTCCAGACCCTGCCCTTGCTGTCATGATGATGCTCTCAACTAGGGGCAGAGCCAGCAGACATTCTTGAGACTACACTTTCTAAATTGGACACAGCCTCTGAAACCAGAAGGAGCTGAAATAGCCTTCTTGCATGTCTTAATGCTTAACGCTCTGGGGGTCTCCTCTGCATGAACCTGGGTGCTGTGAGCTAGGTTGCCTTTATGGGTCCCTTGATAACCCTCTCCCTGCACTACCCTGGCAACTCCCCACAGTTCCCAGGGGCTCATGTTGCAGCTGCCTTCAGGACCCTGAGAGTAGGCTGGCCATGCTGTTTGTAGTGTGTTTTCAAGACCCAGTGCAGTGAATAGAGGTTTGTTTGTTTTTTTTTTTTTAGTTTTTGCTGCTGAGTATTGCACTCAGGAACACTTTATCACGAAGTTACATCCTCAGTCCCTTCCATTTTTTATTTTGAAACAGGGTCTCACTACTAACTTTTGAACCTCCTGCCTCAGTGTCCTGAGACACTGGGATTATAGGCACATACTACCACGCCTGCTTTGACTGAGGTATTTTCGATCCCCTGAAATATTTCTGGCTGGGATGTATCTGAGTGGTAGAGCATGTGCTGAGCATGTGCAAGGCCCTGGGTTCTTCAGTACCCAGTATACAAAGAAAAGATTTGAATAAATGAGGGAACCAACAAACAAAAGAATCAACATTTCAGATAGAAGAAAAGAGATAAAAGGACAGAGAATTCAGATGCCTTGAGTCCCCAAGACGGCAGGAAGTTAGGCAAAAAACGGATAAGATAACATTTGTTGTTGGTCCATTGAGACACAGAATGTGAGCACAAGCTACAAGAGTTGAGCCAGTGTGAGATGCTGCTCTGGGTACTTCAGAGTTATTGGATTCAATTCATGTCTGATTGTATTACATGTGGTTTTTTTTTTTTTGTGTGTGTGTGTGTGGGGGGTGGTATTCAAACTTAGTTTATTAATTATCTTTTCTTTGGGCATTTTTCTATACCATATGTACCCCAATCCTTGATATATTTTGTTTTGAGATAGGGTCTCCCTAAGTTACTGTAGGGCCTTCACAAGCTGATGAGGCTGGCCTTGAAATTGTGATCTTCCAGCCTCAGCCTCCCAGGTAACTGTGATTTCAGGCATCTAACATTGCACCTGGAAGGAAACTAATTTCTTCATTGCTGTGAACACCTTAAAGGAGGCAGAACCTCATAGAGCACAATGGTTACTGTTGTTTTTTGGATGTATTCCAAAGATGTTCTGATGTGAAATCCTCTTTCCTTCTTGTGAAGAATAGTGTTGAAGATCAAAGTCTTCATGTGTGGGCAATGGAGAGTTGGGGATGGACACAGGTGCTAGTGGGTCACTTGCCATTATTCCAGGATATTTGCTAGCTAAAGCTCTTGAGGTTGGGGTGAGACTCAACCTAGTCTGGGAGCAAAAAGGGGAGAGGCTGAAGGACGAAGTCAGAGGGAAGAGAAAATAGAATAAGGGAGAGTACAAGCTAGTCAGTGTCCATGGGAGGACTTGACATTTGAGCGTGACCTTTAGTGCTTTGAGTACTAGAGGCCTCACCCCAGATTTTTCTGGTTCATCTGATTTGTGACTATGAAAATATGATTGGGCATTTCTGCTTCCACTGCCCTCCCAGATAGTGAAAGTCAATGAAGGTACATTTTTAGAAAGAAATCAAGAGGTGAGAAAGTAAAATGGGAGCAGGATGGAGACACCATTATTGCAACAGTTGAGCAGAGCAGCACTAGAAATGTCTTAAATGGTATCTGGAAGGACATGGCAGGAGGAAATGTGTGGCCAATGGACATAGAGGAACTAAGTGGCAAAGGGAAGTAAAAGGTGATGAGGGAGCCCTGAGAAGGCAGGAGATGTGGGTGCAATGTCAGCACTGGTCTGAAGAGAGCTGCTCACAAGTGTGTCAGGGAAGTCATTCTTTCTAGAAGCCTGGGAAGGCTGGAGGCTCTGGGTCACTCTTGGGCTCCCCTGCCCTTGGAATCTTGCCACAGGCCTGGGTTGAGCCTTGCATTAACTGACCACATTAGGGATTGTCACTGGGAGATGGTCTTGCCCACTCCTGCTGATTCTGAGCTCCTCTTTCCATCCCCATCTCCCTCCAGCCTGACAATCCCTTTGACCAAGGCTGCTCCACAAATTGTTACATCCAGATGTGTATGCCACTGGGACCCAAATAAGTTGGTAAACCAGGGGCTGAAGTGGTGGACCCTGGGGCTGGTGGGATGGGGTGAAGCTGGGTCCCTTTCCCTGGTCCCTTACTCCATCTCTAAGACCCTGATTCTCCCTGCTCCATTCCTTTGGGGTTTTGTCTATGGCACTCTGGGAGCCTCTGGGAATTTCATTCTGTCTTGCCCTTGTAGGTTCTTGCTACAAGAAATGGGGATAAAGGGGAACAGCAGCCTGGATGATGCTCCTGGATGAGAGCCCTGAGCTTTATGCTTTCCAAACTGAACTTTGAAGGGTGGTCAGGGAGAACTGGCCAATGTGGTAGTGACACCTTGCTCTTGACCTTTTGTTCTGCAGGTACATGACCCAAGCTGTCAGTCTGCAAATAGAGCTGGGGACTGAATGGGAGCCAACAGAGGTATACTTTCCAGCACAACATCCTACACACCTCCCTGCATCCTAGTCTCCAACTCTAGTCCCCCCAAGTAGTGGCCTGTCTGCACCTTTGCAGGAGGTGTGAGGAGTAGTGGGTGTGCATTGAAACAGGAGTGTCTGTGGGGTGCACAGGTATTGGGAGAAAACCTTCAGGTTGGGCTAGCTAGGAAGCTGAAGCAATTGGAGCCTAAGGATGGGGATTATGTAACTGGATGGTGTACTGTTCAGGTCACAGGGCTTCAGAGCACACTGAGGTGTCCCTGAATAGACAAAGAGATAATACGACTGAATCACAAATTTTCTGGTTACTTCTTTTTTGAAAAATAATCTTATGTCTCCTTTAAAAGCTATAACACTTAACTCACTGTGTTTTGCTTTCTATACTTTGCCCTCTGGTCCAAGGAAGTCTTCTATTTCACTGGGTTTTCTCTTTCATATTGTGGATAACTATTATATCTAAAACTTGGATCTTTGCTCTTCCCCAGATTATGTATTTTACATTTTTATATTTACATCTCTCTCAAAGCCTTAATGTCATTCAAAGGACAGTTGAGCATGAAATTCTTCACCAGCTAAGGGAGATTTTCCATAGTAATCACCTTACATGGAGCCAGGAAGAGAGAACTACTAATGGGACTTGCAGGGGACTATGATGTGGTGGCACATAATGCAGTTCCCAGGCAGAGCTCTGAGTTCTGCCATTGGATCCTGATCTCATGATAGATGGCTGTGTTTTCTTCATTCATTTCAATTGACTCATTGAAGTGAGGAGGCTAGGCATTATATCTTTGTAAAATGTTTTGTGTAAATTAGTATTAGTCATCTCAACATCAAGGTTTCAATTCTTTTGCACATTATCTTTTTTATTAAGGTGTGCTACTTTTTACTATTTTTAATTTTTTTTACCTTTAAAAACTATTTTTTTACCTTTAAAAACAATGCCTTTATTTTATTTAGTGTTTTCAGGGTGCTGAGGATGAAACACAGTACCTCACACACGCTAGGCAAGCACTCTACCAGTGAACTACACCCCAGTCCCAGTTACGCTATTTTGCCAGTAATATTTTATTTTTCTTGTTGGTTTTTTTTTTCTTTTTGGTTTGAATCCAGCCCCTTGTGTTATTTTTTGTTTTGAGATAGGTTCTCACTAATTTGCTTGGGGTCTCACTAAGTTGCTGAGACTGGCTTTGAATTTGATTTAGCCTCCTTGTAAGTTTTCAGCCAGCTTTAGCAATTTAGTTAGATCCTAAGATTAAAAAGGACCAGGGAGTAAGCTTGGGGACAAGGCACACCTGGGTTCAATCCCCAGTCCTAAAAGAGTAAATAAATACATAAATGGTTTTGAATCCTACCAATGAGTATTGATCTTTGAGTCTGCCACTCTGGTTTTGTTCAGAAATTTGTTTTTAAAATATACTAAGCTCTTTCCTCTATTGTTTGAGAGCAATGTTAATCTGTAGAAATTGTTCTGTGAATTTAGATTGAATTAGTATAATGTAGAATGAGAATTTTTTGAAACATATGTATTTCCTTTTAACAACTAAATTCAGTTTAACATTTATTTTATTTTTTTATTTAATTTATTTATTTATTTATTTTTAATTTTTTATTTTTTTTATTGGTTGTTCACAACATTACAAAGCTCTTGACATATCATATTAACATTTATTTTATGAATAATAAAAATACTGAAAATCACCTGAATATTTTGAACATGAAAATAATAGATGTTATATATTGAATAATTAATAATAAATGAAATAATACCTATGTGTATGGATATATATATATCAGAAATCAAGGTAAACTTATCTATCTATTTATTATTATTTACTATATATTATTTAATATTTATTTATCAATTTATTCATTAATTTAATTTAGGTACTGAATTGACTCCCGAGTCCTTGTATGGGCATGTGCCACCACACATGACAATTTGAAAAGAGATGGGAAGATGGTTGAAATTCTTCACTGTGTTCATGAGTCAATGTTATTTACCTTTTCCCCCTATATTTCTGTAGGTCTGAATATTTCAAATATAAGTTTTGGTTAAAATGATTGCCTCCTATTTTCTCTTTTCTTTTTTGTTTAAGATGTTAAATCTTAAGTGTTCTTTGATCCTTTTGCAATTGTGAGAAGGGCAAAGTCTTTGGAATAGTATAAATGGCTGTGATTTACAAGTCTCAATTCTGATTGTGTCTTTTTCCCCTTAGGTTTTCCGGCACAGTTTTTACTGTTATTGATGTGGCTCTGAGTCAATAAAAGTTAGCACCTTTCTCATACTTCTACTGTTAGACCAGGACACAAGAAAAGACCACTGACTCCAATTAAAATCAAATTAAAGCAAGCTTATCATTGCGACAGGCCGGGCTGCCTCTCCCACCCAAAACAAGGCAGCAGCAGCTGCTTTCTGAAGTCCAGATTTATAGCCCAGAAAGTTACACAAAGGGGTTTACAGATAACAAAACTCTGACAAGCATAACACAAATGGTAGTTTACATTTTTGCTGGCCCCGACAAGAGAATTTATGAAGGTCATTAGAGCCTCAGAGAGGGTTGTTATCTGGCCAGGGAAGGCCAGGATTTGTGAGGTGTCACTAAAGTTTCAGAGAGAGCTGCTCTCTGGTCAGAGAGCCCAGGCATGGGTGAGTTCAAGGCACGCGCAGGCATTCCAAGCAGGTTCAGAATTTGCAGTAATTTATAGTAAAGCCGAAATTATCTTTTTATGGTTTTGTGGCTATGGCTCCCAATTTTAAGAAAAGATCAGGTTGGGTCTACCACTACATGTATATTAGCTTTCTTTTAGGGGAAAAACTAGATGAAGCTAAGCATAATCAATAGCAATGTAATTTTTAAAGTTAAATATGTTGCAAGAATTAATCTATATAATTTCATACCATTCTCACTTTAGGGAGAACAAATAAGGCATTATATCATGAATAAGCAAATATTGTAAAAAGTATTTTCCCAGGTAGGAGGGACAAGAGGAGTAATTCTTGGCACTGGGCTGAGCTTAGGTGGGCTAATCAACTTCAAGAAAAATTGGAAAAAGATTTAGGGTCCAGGTAGTGGAAAATAATGTGCATATTCAGTGTGCAAGTCCAAATACTCATTTGTCAGTTATAATCTCACTATATAATAATATCATGTGCTACTACAAATTATTAACAGGTTGGTGTTTGCTACTTTCTAAGAGAATTAGGAAAACCACAGATTTATTTTTTAATTATGTTTCCATTATAGGTTGCTATTAAACAGATTAATTTACAGAAACACCCACAGAAGGAACTGATCCTTAATGAGCTCTTGGTGATGATAGAATAAAAGAATCATAACATCATTCACTTCTTAGACATGTAAATATGTTTGAGGTTCTTTTAATCATTGGGATAAAATCATGGAAATTTGTAGTTTGATGGAGGCTAGCCACTTTGAAGTGTCAATACTGAGAAGGTCTTTTTGCTACAAGGATATTACTTGCGTTAGTGTGAAAAATCAGCTAAATGAAGGACATTGCTGATATTGTGTCTATTCATGCAAATGATCAGACACAGAAACATTAAGGAATGATCAGCTGAGATTCATGTCTTAAGCCACAAAGTTGACTACACACATTTCTTTCTGAAATGTTTAGATCAGTTTTTAGATTTTAAATGCTATTCTTTGTAGGTAAATTGTACATGTTCATCAAAAGCTCCTGTAGACCACATGCTGTAGTGTAAGCTTGTAATCCCAGCAGCTAGAGAGGCTGAGGCAAGGAGGATCATGAGTTCAAAGTCAGCCTCCACAATTCAGAAAGGGCCTAAGCAACTCAGTGAGTCTTAAATAAAATACAAAATAGGGCTGGGAATATGGCTCAGTGGTTGAGTGCCTCTAGTTCAATCCCTGGTAACCCCCTCCAAAAAAGATACCTCATGTTTAGAAATTGAAGTTTTGTTTGTTGATTTTTTAAAGACAGAATGGAATATTAAGAATATAATTCAATCATACATATGAATGAAAGCCCACTAGTAAAATATGATACAATTGGTTATATTATATGGTTATAGGCCTTTTTATTTCTTACATAAATTGTTTAGGGTGAGGAATTAGTGATATATTTTTCAGGCTTTATCCCTAATTTTGGAGTATGCATTAATGGAAATAAATTTTCAGGTACATTTGGTGCTTTTTAAAATAATATTTCAAGTCGGCATGGAATGCTATGTAAGATAAGCCACAGGCTTTGGAATTATGAGACCTTGACTTCAGATGCTGATTCTGTGACTTACTATGTAATCTAAGATGAGTTCCTTAATCTCTCCAAGCCTGTCTCTGTATCTGCAAAACAAGATCAGTAATCTCTAATTGTAGGGTTATTTTTGTTGGAAAAGTTCAAAATATATACCTAGGCAACTATTATGGGCAAACTATGACTTCAAAATCATAATGAATATCATAATGACCCTCGGACATTTTTGTGCTGTGACATATTAACTTTACAGTTTTCTTCTTTGCTCTCAAACTATCAGTTCTGTTGTTTTATCATTATGGTGCTTAATATTTGAACTTGAATATAGAGTGTCAAATGTTTAAAAAAATAGAGTGGAAGTTTTGAATGTTCTAATTTTAGTTACCTGGTAGGAGAAGATTTGCTTGTAGTAATGGAGTACCTTGCTGGTGGGCCAGTGACTGTTGTTGTTACAGCAACCTGCATGGATGAGGCACAGATTACTGCAATGTACAGAGTGGTGATTTTGCATTCTTTGGGACAAACTAGGGTGATGTGGGGTTAACAAGAGATGATTAAAAGGAAGATTTTCCAAGAAGGGGAATTTTTGTTTTACACAATCTCTGCAAGTTATCCCATCTTGTTTTATCTCAGATGTGAGTTTTAGCCCTTCATTGTAGGATGCCTTGGGAATGAGTTACAGACCCTATTTTATTTTTATTTTTTGTATTAGGGATTGAATCTACAGTTGCTCTACCACTGAGCTATGTGCCCAGTCGAAAAGATGCCTAGGCAAGCCTGGAACTTGTGATCTTCCTACTTCTGCCTTGGTGTAACTGGAGTTACACATGCCCAGTTAAGCCTTTGAAGAACAATTATTATCACTAACATATCTCATTGTACTCATCACAATATTTTATCATCCAGTTAGGGCACTTCTGAGAATTAATGGGGCTATAATTAAAAATATGCCACTCAGCTAGGTTTGGTGGTACATGTCTGTAATCTCCATCACTCAAAGGCTGAGAGAGGACAATTGCAAGTTCAAGGGTGGCCTCAGCAACTTAGCAAGGCCCTAAGCAACTTAGTGTGACCCTATCTCAAAATTAAAAAAGATAGGGCTGGAGATGTAGCTCAGAGGTAAAGTCTCTTTATGCTAAATCCCCATTATCCCTCCTCTTGCACATCCACCCCTTCCCACTGAAAACTGGGGCTAGAATCATTGCAGACAAAGCAAGACACATATCAAACTTTAAGATCATTATGTCTGTTTCATTGACGGTGAAGAAATTGGTTGTTTCTTCATGTTTTTTAATGAATTTCCAGATGTCCTTTTTTTAAGTTTATAGAATCTTCCAAATTGCCTAATTCTCAGCCAAAAACAAGTGTTCCATCTTTCCCCAGGTAACTTTTTCTAAATAGAGGAGACTAGGTTAATGATTTGCTTATTGTCATTGAAATGGATCCTACTCTGTCCTGATGTAATAGGGATCATTGTCATAAATAACAAATTATAAATGTTTATGATAGACTATTCTATAATACACAGTGAATTAAAACTTGGAATACTACATAGTCGATTATTTTTATTCAGGTAACTTTCTTGAAAATTGAATTCTAAGTTTGTGTTCCACCTAAGAAGGAAAGAAATTAGAACTCTTGCATAGTTCTCAATACTATATTCCTTAACAAAGTAGGTTTTGTAACTTTTAAAAACTAATAAAAAGTTAACAAGAATTTATCTATTCCTACTCAATTGGCTTTTCTCACTTTTTATAGTTGATATAAAATCAATTTCAGGAGTTGTTCTGACTGCATTCACTTGGGTCTCCGTTTCTGTGCCAAAATTTTTAAATTATGACTTACAATTACTGTATTTTTCTGTGCCTTCATTCTTGACTAGAACCTGATTTAATGCTTCTTAAGTAATATATGATTATAGCATTTATATCAGTTTTTTGTTTGTATAATAGTACAATACTTTAAATAAGAATTTTAGCACTTACAAATAGTGTGCAGATTTTGTTTTTCTACACTGAGGGGAATAAGAAAAAATCAACTAACTGTTCCCAAGTGTATAATTTATCCCCTCAATTTATATTCAAAAACATGGGGCAAAGAAATTTTTACAATCTCATTCTTGTATTTAAGGAAGGGAGGAATTTATTCTTACTTTTTTTGTTTAAATACTTTTAGTTGTAGATGAACAAAATAACTTTATTTAATAGTTTCTTTTTAATTGTGATGATTATGGTTTCTTTGTTTCAGTACTGGGGATCAGACCTAGAGCCCCACACATGCTAGGCAAATGCTCTACCACTGAACTCTACCATAGACATATTCTTTTATTGTTGATGTCAGGTTGTGGATACAGCTTGTCATAAAATCTAACAGAGAAGAAATGAAGAAGACATAGTACATTACATTGATGAACCCCTGAATGCAACAAGACCACCCTCTATCTTACCTGCTTTTCTCAGTGGCTCACCTTGATGAGACTTCTGGGTACCTGAGGTTCAAGTGCAAATAACCACAAGTTTATTCTCTACTATTGAACTAATTTCTAAATAACTTATGCTTATTCACCAAGTGCTGGGTACACTCAGGCACTTAAGCCTAAAATGGCCTAGAAGTTATATGCACTTATCCATCATTTTATAAGACAGACCATTGAAGATAAAGTTTTAAAAATCAATTCCAGAGACTGGTGATATAACTCAGTGATAGACAATTTGGCTAGTGTACACAGTGCCTTGGGTTTGATGTCCAGCCCTGCAAGAACAAAAACCATAAGAAAGAAAGAAAGAAAGAAAGAAAGAAAGAAAGAAAGAAAGAAAGAAAGAAAGAAAGAAAGAAAGAAAGGAAGGAAGAAATGAAGGAAGGAAGGAAAGGGAAAGGAAAGGAAAGAAAGAAGGGAGGCAGACAGAAAGAAATCAGTGATGGAGGAGCTGGGCATGTGGCTGATATCTGCAGTCTTAGTAGCTCAGGAAGCTAGCAGGCACATCATTTGAGGTCAGCCTGCACAACGTAGAAATGCCTTGTATAAAAAAATAAGAAAGGAGGGACAATATTAAATAAGACACTATTTAATATTGTCTCTAGATGAGATCTAAGTGTGGGAAGGGATCTTCTTAAAATTCAAGGTATTATGTTTTCCTATGAGAGGATGTGTTTCTGTATAAATGTTAAGTATTACAGGGTCTTTGGCTAAATACTACAGGCTGTGCTCAGGCCTCAACTACTAGTATAATGACTCTGTGTGAACTAGTGAATGGGACATTTCAGGACTTTTCATTAATATCTGTTTTCTTTTGCTCAGTGTTTACAGGTATTGGAGTTTTTACATGCAAATGCTGTCATTCATTGGGACATAAAAAGTGACAATGTGCTTTTGGGAATGGAAGGAGCAGATAAACTTAGTAAAAAGTGAAGTTTGAAAAACATTAACTATTTACTATACTTTTCTTTCTTTCATATAAAAAAACCATCTCTTTATATTTTTGAAAATAAATATATGGGAGGGGAAAATATCTAGTGGTAAGAACTATGAACAGAGGACTGGATTGGGTTTAAATAATAGACCTGCTATTACTTGCTGAATACTTTGGTCAAGTTAATCTCTTTGTCTCTCTTTTCCAATTTATACCATGGTAAAATAATAGTACTAATCTCAGGATTTTTTTCAGAGGTTAAAAAAGTAAAGGACTAAGAAGCAGTGCCTGGGAGAGTCCTGATGTTGAGGTCAAGTTGAATTTGTTTCTGCCATCTGTTATGCTGGTTTTGCTCATTGTACTCTTCAGCATTCTCTGAGTTTCTTACAGTATAGCCTAACCAGGAGAGGGCTAGATGACCTGACCTCAGAGATGACAAGGAAAATATCCCACATCCCTAACATTCTTCTGTATGAGACACAATAGCGTCATGAAAAACATCCTGAACTTCTTTCCTCTATGCCCACAATCTCTGAATTCCTGCTATGCCCTTGGAGGATTCAAGCAGAGCTATTAAACTCTAGGATTCTATCTTTAAATGATCTTAGTGGGTCAGTTGGAAATACATAATCATTTACATTTTGGGTGGATACATATGAAAGTGGAATTAGAATTTTTTGGTTAATGTTTTGTGGTGACTCTGCCACTTACTAGATGAATGATCTTAGGTGATCTTAACTAGAAATATATTCCTTGGTTCCCCAGTTTGTAAATGAGAATAATCTTAATAGTGAGTATTCCTGGGACTGGGCTTAGTGTAATCCAGTGGTTTGGGAGGCTGAGGAAGGAAGATCTCAAGTTCAAAGCCAGCCTCAGCACCTTAGGCAGGCCCTAATCAAGTTAGCAAGACCCTATCTCTAAATAAAATATTGAAAAAGCCTGGGAATGTGGCTCAGTGAGGAAGCATCAAGGTAAATTATCAAGAACCAAGCTTGAAAAAATGCTACCTATCTCAAAGATTTATGGTGAGGTTTAGAAATTTTTACAAGATACTTGGAATGGTACCTAGCTTTTATAAACACTCATTTCCATTATAAATATGATTTTACCTAACAGGTGTTCTTTTCAGTATACACTCCTATAGAATATTCTCTGCAACACAGTGAAGAAATTTATCTTAAATAGCAGAGTGTAAAGGATGGTAATTTGGTATGTTTATTCACTATAATATATTTGATGCATTAATATAAAAGGATCTCTTATATAAACAGTTTGCAAAATCTCCTACTTAAGCAAAACAATCCAAGCACTTCATAGCTATTATTTATTCTTATGTAAATACAAAACAGTCTAAAGCTTTCACACCTGATACCAGTAGTTACATAGTTAGTTGAATGGCTTTAACAATAGAAGGGAAGAAAAGATTTTAAATTCTCATGCTGACCTTTCCCCAAAATTAACATCAATTACTAAAGTTGGTTTCCTGTTCCTAGGTTATAGTAGAGATACATGAGGTAGATTAATGTTTGTGAGTACCTTGTGAGGACTTTTGCAATCAACTGTTCTTTTTCTAAGCTCTCTGCTGTTGTATGCTTAGGGATTCTAGCTTCTTTTTATTTTATTCTAAAGTAATTTCAGTGTCTTGACCTTTGCCTGATTCACTGCATTTAGGTTGGATGTGCAACTTTGGTTATTTTCCCCACTTTTTGTTAAAACCTCTTTCAGTTTTATTAAGACTTGTAGAATAAAATGTATTAAGAGTAAACCCCTCCTACTAATTTGCATTCTGTTGTAGGAAGGAAAAGCAAAAAATGGCCTTATACAACATCATCAAAATATTTTAATCCCAGTCTGCATTGCTTTATGAATAAATTCTTTTTTAAAAAATAAAAGAGCCTGAACAGTCAAGATATAATTATGGTATCTTAAGGTGAATGATGAACCCAACCCAATTCGATGTCAAGATTGGGAAGTCATCTTGTTTTACTCTAAAATACTAAGATTTCTATTTTGCCTGACAGCTTAATGTTTAAACTTGTTTGAAACTCCCACCCGTGCTCTGAACTCACCTGTGCCTGGATCTTCTTTACCAGAAAACAACCCTCCCTAAAACCTCAATGGCACCTCATAAATTGTGATGTTGGATCTCAGTTTACTTTCTACGTCCTTCTTAAAGTATAGTTCCAACTTCCTTGGTGTTACTTTGCTGCACTCTGGCTGGGCAAAAATCACGAACCACTCAAGCAGGAACAAACTTTATTTCCGAACTCCTCCAAACACCAGCCCCATGGCCTTCTCTGGGACACACCACACAACAATTGGAACTCCCTCCACCTGAACTTCACCAACCAATGTGAACTCCCCAGGAAATCCCCACAAGAACTGCAAAGTAGCGGGAGCTCGAGGTGGACAGCAGGGTTCTATATACAATTGAATCAATCCAGCATCATCATAATGGCTCACCTCTCAACCATTACTTCTGGCAAAATGCCAGGGGTCGTTCTGACTCGACTGTGGTTCTCAACATCTCCCCCCTTCTGTTTAATTAAACAACAAGCATGTGCCTTAGGGACCGTGCCTGTCTTAAGTTGTCCAATACTACATATGGTCTTTACCCATCATTGGATGAGCTGACTTCAAGGAGTTAGCCTCCTGTCTTAGGTTGGTACCATTACAATTGGATCTTACCCATCATTGACTACCAGTCCAGCATATAGCCATACTTGTGGATAGACCTTTGCATCAGTGTGTGGGGGGTGAGGTTCTTTGCCTCACCTGTTGGCCCCTAAATTTCACCTTTGTATCAGTGGGGGGGGGTGAGGGGCTTTGCCTCACCTCTGTTGGACCACAAATTTGGCCTTTGCACCAGTGGGAGGTGAGGTTCTTTGCTTCACCTCTGTTGGCCCCCAAATTTGGCCTTGGCACCAGTCGGGGGTGAGGTTCTTTGCCTCTCCTCTGTTGGCCCCAAAATTTGGCCTTGGTGCCAGTGGGGGGGTGAGGTTCTTTGCCTCACCTATGTTGGCCCCCAAATTTTATACCATCAGAAGCAGAAGGGAGGAGGATGCAAAATGCCATGACACCAAGCCAAATGACAGTTCCTTTTGGAAAAATTGTACCACCGATGACACCATCAGCAAAGATACCCCAGCACTACCACAATTCTCTGCACCAACAGATAGTTCACAATGCATACAAGTGATACATAGTCCAGGTAAGTTCTGCAAGCAGTTCAAAGCAGAGGAATCTAATATGTCCATTTCCTCCCAAAGTAAATCGACTCCTTGATTGAGCATCACTTGTTGAGTTACATTATTCATTGATGCACCAGTTTATACAGTTGTTGTGATAGCTATCACAGAAGCTGTAGTTTGGTTTTATCTTTGTCTTCACCAACACTGGGATGAAGATAGGAATTCTGGCAATGACAGCTAAAAAAATTATTTAACATTCCAGCAGGCACTAAGAAAACAATTTTCTGAACAATTTACATTATCCTGAACAGAATTATTAAATATAATGAAAAGGAAAGGTGAAAGTAAATAAACAGGACTGTTAACCTCCTTTTTGTTCACATATTAAAACAATCCTCAACAGCTGTTTACCCAATTTAAACCATTTAAATCACATGAATAAAAAAAAATTGGATCCATTTTTTCATGAGTTCTCCTCATATATGATATATGGACATACGCACATACAGACATACAACACAAAACAGAAGTGTGCACACAATACATACAACACATAACAGTAAAGGCCTTGTAGCTTTTCACAGGTGAAATCTCCATTGCAATTTTTAAAAACTCCACAGTCAAAAAATAGAACTGATCAGAAAAACATTAACCTAGGTCTGTATGAGCTCAAAAAATAAATATTATTTTATATTATTATTATACTAAATATTCTCTGAGAAATGGAAATCTGCTTCCAGTGAATAACTCAGGTTGAAAATTATTATATTAGTCAGCTTATCACAATGGTAAAAAATACTTGAGAAAAATAATTCAAAAGAAGACTTATTATGGTTCATAGTTTCTGAGGTTTCAGTCCATTGTTGGCTGGCTCCATTGCTATGAGCCTGTGGAAACCTCTACAGTGGAATGGGCATGGTGGAGCATAATTGCTCTCCTCATGACAGAAGATAGATAGATAGATAGATAGATAGATAGATAGATAGATAGAGAGAGACAGAGAGAGAGAGAGAGGATTCAGGGAAGATATAAAGTACCCAGGGGGTGTGATCCAAAGAAACCATTCCTTTCTCTGAAGAATAATTCAATCCAAATTACTAAAATATCAATGGATTAAACCACCAGAGTTTAGAACTATCATGATCTAATCATTTCCTAAAAGAACTACTTCTAAGTATTGTTGCATTGAGGACCAAGCCTTTAGCACATGAGCCTTTGTGGAACATTCTAGATCCAAACCATAACAATTATTTCAAAATAATTTCCCTCTCCTTAATATGACATCATTGACTCACTATATATTCCTGAGAAAGCAAGCCAACCTGGTAAATTGTATTTCATACTGATCCACTATTTGGCAATGTATCATAGCTTATGCTCTTATGCATAAAGAAGTTTTGCTCTAACAGAGGAGAAAGCAGTTCATCTCATTTCAAATCTGATGAACTTTTAACAGTTTTTTTTATTAAAACCAATGTGTATGACTTTAAATAAGCTACTTCTAAATTGTACATGTCCTTGAAATAGCAAGGTCTAACTTCTCTATGTATGCATAGAGAAGTGAATATGCAAGTGTATAGTTTCTGGTCACTAGTGCATAGAAATGAGTCAAAGAATTGAATGTTGTTTAGATGGGAAAGACTTATCACAATTGGAGAGAAATTAATTAATTAGGGCCAAGCACCACCAGGGGAAAAAATCTGTATTTGTAAATTTTCTAATTTTACAGAAGATATCTATGTTATTGGGTCTTATCATGCATTTGTATATTCTTCTTTTAGGAGTCAAAGAAAAATAGTTGACTTCCAGGACTTTATTAAAAGAAGAAAGTTTCAAGAGAGTCCCTACACCACTCACTATCTATCTATCCCTGTATCCTACATCACCTAAATTATGTTGGTATCTACATCAAATATGCCATTATAAAACACCACAGACTGGGTTGCTGAAGCAGAACTTACATCTCACAGTCTGGAGGTTGGAAGTCCAAGATTGGACTGACATCAATGGTGTGAGAGCTTCCTTTATAACTTACAGATACCTCACTTCTGGCTGCATTTGTGAATGACAGAAATAAAAAGTTCAAGTTGTCATTTTATGATGATATTAATGCCATCAAGTGGGCCTCACATTCATGGTGCCATCTAAACCAAATCTAAAACTTATTACTTCTCAAAGACCACACATTTGGGACTTAACCCTTCAGTATTAGAGATATTTCAGGATTTAGTTATTTAGTCCTCATGGGACTTCAAAGCAAATATCAAGACTACCAATTGCCCTGAGGCAAGACTAAGTGAATTAATCTTACCAGTCCCATGTTCAGGGGTCAGTAGCTTATAGTTTATTTATAAAAACATAGCACATAAATAATACCACATGAGGAAGAAAATGGCTGCCAGCGAAGAGGCAGCACATACAATGCCTCCCTGTTAAGGGGATCAGAGAGACTCATTAATACACCCACATGCGTCCTGCGGGGAAACTTCAAGCAAATTTCCTCTGAAAGGAGACCTTCCCGGAACTAGTAAGTTTAATAGGAGGTGTCAGATTGTCACAAAATACTGAATCTCGGCAACCCAGAGCAGGGGCACAGTCCTGCTGGGGGCTGCCGAATGGCCGCTGCCTACACACTGCAGTGAGCATAGGAGCAGACACTAACCGCCTGGACCCCCGCGGGTGGGCTCTGTAAACCCAAGCCGACCGCTGCTCACAAGCTGCAGCATTCGTGGGAACGGTCCTTGCCTGCCTGGGTCCCCACAAGCTGGCTCTGTGAATCGCAGCTGGCGCAGGCCACACGCTGCATTGTTCTTGGGAACCATTGCTGCCCGCCTGGACCCCTGCGGGCGGGCCCTGTGAACCCAAGCCGACCGCCGCCCACACGCGGCAGCGAGGTTAGGAGCACGAGCGACCTGCCCGGGTCCCCGCGAGCTGGCTCTGTGAATTGCAGCCAGCGCAGGCCACATGCTGCATAGTTCTTGGGAACCATTGCTGCCTGCCTGGACCCCCACGGGCGGGCCCTGTGAACCCAAGCCGACCGCCGCCCACACGCTGCAGCGAGGTTAGGAGCAGGAGTGGCCTGCCTGGGTCCCCGCAGCCCGGCTTTGTGAACCGCCCACACGTAACATCGAACTTGTGAGCCAATGCTGGCTGTCTGCCTGTCCCCCCCCTCCCCCGGGCTGGCTTGGTGAACCTCAACCAGCCGCTGCTCACACGGTGCAGTGAACTTGGGAGCCGGCGCTGCCTGCTTGGCTGCTTGGGCCCCCACAGACCAGCTCTGTGAACCGTCGCTGGCTACCGCCAAGCGGCCGCTGCCTACACCCTTGCAGTGAGTGGGGGAGCCGGCGCTGCCTGCCCGCCCCGAGGGCCCGACTCTGTGAACCTCCTCTGGCGGTTTGGAGCTGCAGACGACCACCCTCCACCTGCCAACCCAGTGCTGCAAATGACCCCTGACCAGCTCTGCAAAAGGCCCCGCCCACACAGCGAACAGCAGGAATGGAGACCCGCCCAATCCAGGAGGAAGTACTGCTGCACAGTGATTGACTCCCCCCTACTGAGAGGAGAAACTTGGCCTGGTGGGCATAGCTCCACCCACTGGAAGAGCAGTTAATCGAACTCTAGGACTGCATTTATAGAATTTTTTTTTTTGCTGTCTTTTTAAATGTTTTTAATCCATCTTATTTTATTTTATTCTATTTTTTAAATCTCATTTTCCATTTCTACTATTATTATTTTTCTTTAAATCCCTTTTAATCTTCTATTTTTTTCTATCCTTCTTTTCTCCTGTCTTTACATCTCTTTTTAATTTTCTTATTCCCCCTTCCTTGAATTCTACCTGCTTAATTTTATTCTCTTTAGTGACTTCTACCCATCCCTTCTAATACCTTTCCTCCCAAGCTTCAAATATATTTATAGGAGTAAACAGTAACTCAGCAGTCAAACAGAACAAGAAACAATATGAACAGCATGAAAAAGCAAGGAAGAAATGGAGTGCAAACAATGCAGGGCAGCCTAAATATTCAGGAGGATATAGAATCACCAGAAAAATGGTCATATAAAGAACTCATGGAACACCTGAGACAGATGGAATGGAACCTTAAAGAGGATACAAGACAGCAAATTCAAGCAGCGAAAGAACACATTAGAGAATGTATTACACAAACAGATAAAGGAAGAAGTTAAGCATCTTTATCAGGAGATAGAGACTATAAAAAAGAATCAAACCATAATCTTAGAAATGAAGGAAATTATAAACCAAATTAAAAACTCAAATGAGAGTATCATTAATAGAGTGGAGCAAGTAGAAGCTAGAACATCAGATAATGAAGACAAAATATATCATCTGGAAAAGAGGCTAGCCATCTCAGATAGGCTGGTTAAAAATCATGAGAGAAGCATACAAGAGATATGTGATAATATAAAAAAAACAAATTTAAGAGTCATTGGGATAGAGGAAGGGATAGAGATTCAAACAAGGGGAATGAGTAATCTACTAGATGAAATAATCACAGAAAACTTTCCAGAATTAAAAAAGGAAACAGATATTCAAATTGTAGATGCATACAGGACACCGAACATACAAAATCACAGTAGACCAACGCCAAGACACATTGTTATGAAGATATCCAATATACAGAACAAAGAGAAAATATTAAAAGCTACAAGAGAAAAGAGAAAGATTACATTCAGGGGTAAACCAATAAGGTTAACAACGGACTTCTCAACTCAGACGCTGAAAGCGAGAAGATCCTGGAATAACGTATTTCAAACACTGAAAGACAATGGATGCCAACCAAGAATTCTGTACCCAGCAAAATTAAGCTTCAGATACGACAACGAAATAAAAATCTTTCACGATAAACAAAAACTAAAAGAATTTGCAGCCAGAAAACCAGCGTTGAGCAAAACACTTCACGAGGAAGAAACGGAAAACAATAACCAAAGCCAACAGTGGGAAGTACCTCAGTAAAGACAGATGGAGGGGGGAAAACTAATCATGGTGAAACAAACGCAATTAAAAAAAAAAAAAGACGAGATAAATAATCAAATATGGCTGGAAGTACAAACCATATATCAATAGTAACTCTAAACATTAATGGTTTAAACACTCCAATAAAGCGACATAGGCTGGTAACATGGATCAAAAAAACAAATCCAACAATATGCTGTCTCCAGGAGACTCACCTGACTGGAAAAGACATACACAGGCTGAAGGTGAAAGGTTGGGAAAAAATATACCATGTACACGCTCCTCGCAAGCAAGCAGGGGTGGCCATCCTCATATCGAATAAAATCGACTTCAAGACTAAGTTAATCCAAAGGGATAAGGAAGGGCATTATATACTGTTAAAAGGAACCATTAAACAACAAGACATAACAATTATCAATATTTATGCACCAAATAATGGCGCTTCAAAGTTTATAAAACAAATTCTCCTCAAGTTTAAGAATCAAATAGACCACAACACAATAATTATGGGTGACTTCAACACACCTCTCTCACCATTGGACAGATCCTCCAAGCAAAAGTTGAATAAAGAAACTATAGACCTCAATACCACAATCAATAACCTAGACTTAACTGACATATATAGAATATACCAACCATCATCGAATGGATATACTTTTTTCTCAGCAGCACATGGATCCTTCTCAAAAATAGACCATATATTATGCCATAGGGCAACCCTCAATAAATATAAAGGGGTAGAGATTATACCATGCATTTTATCTGATCATAATGGATTGAAACTGGAAATTAATGATAAAAGAAGGAAGGGAAAATCCAATATCACATGGAAAATGAACAATATGTTACTGAATGATCAAAGGGTTACAGAAGACATAAAGGAGGAAATCAAAAAATTCTTAGAGATAAATGAAAATGCAGACACAACCTATCGGAATCTATGGGACACAATGAAAGCAGTTTTAAGAGGGAAATTCATCGCCTAGAGGTCATTCCTCAAAAAAAGGAAAAACCAACAAATAAATGAGCTCACACTTCATCTCAAAGCCCTAGAAAAGGAAGAGCAAAACAATAGCAAATGCAGCAGAAAGCAAGAAATAATTAAAATCAGAGTGGAAATCAATGAAATTGAAACAAAAGAAACTATCGAAAAAATTAACAAAACTAAAAGTTGGTTCTTTGAAAAAATAAACAAGATTGACAAACCTTTAGCCATGCTAACGAAGAGAAGAAGAGAGAGAACTCAAATTACTAACATAAGGGATGAAAAAGACAATATCACAACAGACACCACAGAAATACAGAAGACAATTAGAAACTATTTTGAAAACCTATATTCCAATAAAATAGAAGATAGTGAAGACATCAATAAATTTCTTAAGACATATGATTTGCCCAAACTGAGTCAGGAGGACACACATGATTTGAACAGACCAATATCAATGGATGAAATTGAAGAAGTAATCAAAAGACTACCAACCAAGAAAAGCCCAGGACCGGATGGGTATACAGCGGAGTTTTACAAAACCTTTAAAGAAGAATTAATACCAATACTTTCCAAGTTATTCCAGGAAATAGAAAAAGAGGGAGTCCTTCCAAATTCATTCTATGAGGCCAACATCACATTGATTCCGAAACCAGACAAAGACACATCAAAGAAAGAAAACTACAGACCAATATCTCTGATGAACCTAGATGCAAAAATCCTCAATAAAATTCTGGCGAATCGGATACAAAGACACATCAAAAAAATTGTGCACCATGATCAAGTAGGATTCATCCCTGGGATGCAGGGATGGTTCAATATACGGAAATCAATAAATGTAATTCACCATATCAATAGACTTAAAGATAAGAACCATATGATCATCTCGATAGACACAGAAAAAGCATTCGACAAAGTATAGCATCCCTTTATGTTCAAAACATTAGAAAAACTAGGGATAACAGGAACTTACCTCGATATTGTAAAAGCTATTTATGCTAAGCCCCAGGCTAGCATCATTCTGAATGGAGAGAAATTGAAGGCATTCCCCTTAAAATCAAGAACAAGACAGGGATGCCCTCTATCACCACTTCTATTCAATATAGTTCTCGAAACACTGGCCAGAGCAATTAGACAAACAAAAGAAATTAAAGGCATAAAAATTGGAAAGGAAGAACTTAAATTATCACTATTTGCAGATGACATGATTCTATACCTAGAAGACCCAAAATGGTCTACAAAAAAACTACTAGAACTAATAAATGAATTCAGCAAAGTGGCCGGATATAAAATCAACACGCACAAATCAAAGGCATTTCTGTATATCAGCAACAAAACCTCTGAAAAGGAAATAAGGAAAACCACTCCATTCACAATATCCTCAAAAAAAATAAAATACTTGGGAATCAACCTAACAAAAGAGGTGAAAGATTTATACAATGAAAACTACAGATCCCTAAAAAGAGAAGTAGAAGAAGATCTTAGAAGATGGAAAGATATACCCTGTTCATAGATAGGCAGAACTAACATCATCAAAATGGCGATATTACCAAAAGTCCTCTATAGGTTTAATGCAATGCCAATCAAAATTCCAATGGCATTGTTGTAGAAATAGATAAAGCAATCATGAAATTCATATGGAAAAATAAAAGACCCAGAATAGCAAAAGCAATTCTAAGCAGGAAGTGTGAATCAGGTGGTATAGCAATACCAGATTTCAAACTATACTACAGAGCAATAGTAACAAAAACAGCATGGTACTGGTACCAAAACAGGCGGGTAGACCAATGGTACAGAATAGAGGATACAGAGACTAATCCACAAAGTTAAAACTATCTTATATTTGATAAAGGGGCTAAAAGCATGCAATGGAGGAAGGATAGCATCTTCAACAAATGGTGTTGGGAAAACTGGAAATCCATATGCAACAAAATGAAACTGAATCCCCTCCTCTCACCATGCACAAAAATTAGCTCAAAATGGATCAAGGACCTTGATATCAAATCAGAGACTCTGCGTATGATAAAAGAAAAAGTTGGCTACGATCTACATATTCTGGGATCAGGCTCCAAATTCCTTAACAGGACACCCATAGCACAAGAGTTAATAGCAAGAATCAACAAATGGGACTTACTTAAACTAAAAAGTTTTTTCACAGCAAGAGAAACAATAAGAGAAGTAAATCGGGAGCCTACATCATGGGAACAAATTTTTACCCCCCACACTTCAGATAGAGCCTTAATATCCAGAGTTTACAAAGAACTCAAAAAATTAGACAATAAGACAACAAATAACCCAATCAACAAATGGGCCAAGGACCTGAACAGACACTTCTCAGAGGAGGACATACAATCAATCAACAGATACATGAAAAAATGCTCACCATCTCTAGCAGTCAGAGAAATGCAAATCAAAACTACCCTAAGATACCATCTCACTCCAGTAAGATTGGCAGCCATTATGAAGTCAAATAATAACAAGTGCTGGCAAGGATGTGGGGAAAAGGGTACTCTTATACATTGCTGGTGGGACTGCAAATTGGTTCGGCCAATTTGGAAAGCAGTATGGAGATTCCTGGGAAAGCTAGGAATGGAGCCACCATTTGACCCAGATATTGCCCTTCTTGGTCTATTCCCTGAAGACCTTAAAAGAGTGTACTACAGGGATACTGCCACATCGATGTTCACAGCAGCACAATTCACAATAGCTAGACTGTGGAACCAACCCAGATGCCCTTCAATGGATGAATGGATTAAAAAAAATGTGGCATTTATACACTATGGAGTATTATGCAGCACTAAAAAATGACAAAATCATGGAATTTGCAGGGAAATGGATGGCATTAGAGCAGATTATGCTCAGTGAAGCTAGCCAATCCCTAAAAAAAATACCAAATGTCTTCTTTGATATAATGAGAGCAACTAAGAATAGAGTAGGGAGGAAGACCAGGAAGAAAAGATTGACATTAAACAGAGGCACGAGATGGGAGGGAAAGAGAGAGAAAAGTGGAATTGCATGGAAATGGAAAGAGACCCTCATTGTTATAAAAAACTACATAAAAGAGGTTGTGAGGGGAATTGGAAGAAAAATAAGGAGAGAAATGAATTACAGTAGATGGGATAGAAAGAGAAGATGGGGGGGAGGGGGATAGTAGAGGATAGGAAAGGTAGCAGAATACATCAGTTACTAGTATGGCACTATGTAAAAATGTGAATGTGTAAGCTATGAGATTCTGCAATCTGTATTTGGGGTAAAAATGGGAGTTCATAACTCACTTGAAACTATTGTTCGAAGTATGATATGTCAAGAGCTTTGTAATGCTGTGAACAACCAATAAAAAAAAATAAGGACACAGGAAAAAAAAATACCACATTATAGGAACATTCTATACACTACCAAAAAATATTTTCAATATAAAACATAATTTTTACTAACCAATAAACAAAAACTCATAGGATGCATTTCTGTACTGTCAGTATATTAAAAAGTAATTTGTCTTTTCCACTTCACTGGTTCATTCTTCTATTTCTATAAGCATATTTTAACACCCGCTTCCCAATTAAATCTTCTGTCTGCCCTACCATCTTTTTGAACTACTGATGTCTCCATTGGTGAGGCTTTTATCTGCAAGGACGAACTTTCTTTTGTGTCTCTACTCTTTACCCCTCTAAATGGACCACTGATTTTAATCTTGTAAAACTCAACTTTTCATATTTCTATACACATATCATTAATCTTTTCTATTTGAAGTTGCTGATTGATGGAAGAGTTAAGCTACCTAAATCCTAGCAACAGAGGGTAGAGAGATGATTAGATTTCTTTCCCTTTTGCTGTCTGATAACCTCCAGACTTACACAAGTGCCCATTTCCAGACTAATTCCCATTGTGAATAAACACAGCAAGACTGCCCTTATTAATTTCTGCATTTGCCAAATGGACATTATGCTTAGATAAAGGAGAGAACACCTAAGTAAAGATGGACAAGAGATCCATGTAGACACTGGATAGGAGCTCAAGAACTCAGGGATCAGTGGAGCACAGCTTAGAAAGAAAGGCCACAGGCACTGGGTAGAAACATCCTTTTAGATCCAGAGTATACTTACTCTTAGAAGGTGGGCACAATAAGAGAAGAGTACCAACAGGTTCTTTCACAACAGGGAGACTTACCCCAGGAAACCTCACTGCCAAGATTAGTGGGGGCACTGGCTATGGCTGTCTCTTATCTATTCTACCATTTCAACCTAGTGTATTAAATGTATTAGTACATAATCTCAAATTTAGTCTGTGCTATCACCATCCTTTCTGCAATTTAGGGGCCACTTAAATTTCTTAATCCTCCATTATTGTATCTTTCATCTCTTTTTAGCAACCATACCATCTTTCCCTGGTTAAAGCAATTAACAGCTTTGTCATGAAAATTAAATTGCCTCATATGATGCTGCACAGCAAGTTGCATAATAAGACTTGTGACACCCAATAATATGAAGATACTAAGCAACCATGAAGATTATCCTCTTTCAACTTGAGATAGTAATGACATCCATTAACTCCCAAAGAAATGAATGTCTACAGAATGAATTTCAGAAGTTTTCTGAAATTCTGATGGAATGGGAAGCTGTTGTTAGGAAGAGGATCTTGGTGTCAAATCACAAACCACAAATAACCTTCTATTTTTACCTGAAAAACATCTTTGATCACAGCAGAAAATTGTCAAAAATCAAAATTTCTGAAAAGTCAAAAAAATGCAATCAAAATGGTTAATACCATTTTGTTTTATTTTTTAAAGTAATATTATAGGTTAATTCACCAAATTTTTTTAAAATGCTGAATCTGTATTAAAATAAATATGCTTTAGATGATCTAAAGTTTGTAACTTGCATCCAGAAAAATAAGTGTTTTAAGTTTATATCATGCAGGTACCTCAAGAAAGAGAAAGGCAGGTTGAATTCTGCACCTTGCTATTCTTTATTTGGGGTGAAATAATCCTCATAACTGGCTTTGAAAGAAGCAATCAGTAACAAAATTTGATTTGTACACCATAAATCAACTTAGAAATCTGTCAATTTTCAATGCTGTCAGTTAATATGTCAATTCTCAATGATTATCTTATTTATAAATGGAACATTCCTTTATCCATCAGGTAGAGAAATAGATGAAATTTTAACATTAGACCCAAATTTGGCATGATACTGGAAGACAGTGAAAACTGAAACTAAGAACTTCTTAGGCAGAACTTCAAGGCAGACTTGCCTCTACAGAAGGAATGTAGGAACTCTGAGTTTTCAATCATATCCTCTGCAGCAATTCTAAGGAAGCATTAATGACTCCAGTCCAGGCCAACATTCTGAATTTGGATCTGAAAGTAGTTCTAAAATATTTTCTTTATGTTACTTTTTCCTGTGCAAAAAAAAGTCAATTTTGGTACTTCCAAAGCAGCAGATGATTACTAGAAGATAGGAAAATGTTATGAGTACATTAATTTGTTTTATCATAAACACTGAATTTAAGGTGTGATTTTTTTACACACTTAAAGAATATTGGAATTTTACATTGTTGGTGAGACTGCAGAAGTACAACCACTCTTTGAAGTAATATAGAGATTCCTCAAAAAATTAGAGATGGAACCACAATATCACCCAGCTGTCCCATTTCTCAGTACATATCCAAAAAAAAAACTAAAATCGATATACTATAGCATACAGACACCTCAATGTTTATAGGAGCACAATTCACAATAGCTAAATTATGGAATCAACCCAGATGCATGTCAATAGGTGAATGAATTAAGAATGCATATATTAACAATGGAGTTTTAGTCAGCCATAAAAACAAAAATTCTGGCATTTGCCAGGGAATGAATAGAAATGGAAAATATCATGCTAACTAAAATTAGTCAAACTCAGAAACACGAAGGTCAAATGTTTTCTCTCTGATGTGGAAGCTAGAGTAAAATAAAGGAAAAATGGAGGGAAGCATAAGACTATATAAATAACAAATCAGTTACAAATTAACAGATGAGCCAAAGGATGTTCAATAAAGTAGAAGGAGAAGGGGGAGCATAGGAGGGAAAAGGGGATCAGGAAGTCAAATTGATTTTCATGCATGTATGAGTTTATCAGGATGAACCAAACTATTATACATAACTATAAAGCCCTAATAATAATGTTTAAAAATAAATAAGTAAATAAAAATAATTTCATCAATGAAATTCATCATACTAAGGAACTGGATGATACAGAAATTATCTTTGTAGTTATAAGAATGAGATCCTTCAAATTGTAGGAAAGAAGAGGAAACCCTAAACTGCCTATCATAGGAAGTGAAACATAAACTTAAGCATGACAACATTTGGTGGAGTATTGAAAGGAGATTAAAAGGAGATCTGGGAGTGTCTCTGGCATCCGAAGGTCTACACACTTCCTTACCCAGCAGCAGCAACTCCCATGGCATATGGGAACTCTTGCTTTTCCCATCACAAAATAAACTCATTTGTATCTCTGTGCCTTTGTCAAAATTATTTCATCTTTCGTTCCCACAGCCTTCCCTTCTAAATACTATTCTACAATGGAAAAATATAGACTTTATGACATTGACTGAGAAGTAGATTGCATGGAGACTCTCTTGCTGAACAAAATAAGTCAATAAATGATTGATTTTTTTTCCTTTTTGTAGTGATGGGATTGAACACAGGGCCTTGTGCATGCAAGGCAAGCACTCTACCAACGGAGCTATAACCCCAGCCCTGACTTAATTTTTTAGTTAAATATATTTAGTTTTGAAATTCAAAAAGTTTACATTTGGACCCACTCTTTATTTACAGGTCTCACTATTCTTACCAACCTTAGTACTCAAATAAATAAATAGATAAATAAAGCCTGTTTGACCAACTGATGGTGTGAGCCAACCAGGTAACTGTTTGCAAAAAGGGACTAAAGAAAACATCCCTAGTGAAAGCAAGTTTAGTGGAATTTTATGCTAGCACAGCCTCAATAGACAGAATAAAGAAGAAAAAATTAATTAATAGCTGTGTTCCTGCCTGAACTCCCTGATGATCAGACATTGGGTCTTGATATCAGACTATGACTAAAATCTGACTCCTAAAAAATTGTGAGATGTTTAGAGCTCTTAAGAAACATAATTCAGAGAGGTAGAAAATAGCACTCTCCAAGATGTTCCAGAAATGTCTGCCCTCATCAGGCTCCCTGATGCACAGTTCTCTAGAGGCACAGTTCTCCAGTGAACTTGAAATAGCAGGTGAAGTGTTATCCAGGAGACAGCAGAACAGGAGCCTGGAAAACCAGCTAGCTGCAGGCTGGTTAATCAACAGGTGTAGCATTTTGTTGTTGTTGTTCTAGCATCCTGTGATGGGACATACATGGGGAAGGGGTGCTCTATTATTACACAAGGCAAGGACTAGGGAAATGAGGTTTACAAATTTCTTTTCCCTAGTTCTTGCCTTATATTGAAAATTCTATGAATGTAAACTCCTCTATGACAAATAGTAGCTATGCAGCCAATTGAAGGAATAAAAGGTAGAAAAAGGGGGAAGAAAGAAAGAAGTAAAAATGAAGATTATTTTTCTGTATGGTTATAGTTATTAAACTTTTAAAAATTAGAAATTATTAGACCTGAACTCTTCCTTCTGTTGCTAGTCTAAATTGACTTTAATCTTTTCCTTATGTGATATGGCATCCCTCAATTAGCACCTTGAATTTAAGGGTCCTCAACTCTGTTCATCTGAGCAAGTGATTTCCATTTCTTCCTGTCCTGCATGTCAACATTCTAAGCAATGACAATGCTTAGCAAAGAGCGATAATTAATTCTCAATCACCTGGAAGGAAGACTGGGGATAATGTCTGAGTCCATTTAGGCTGCTTAACAAAATGCCTTATCACTGGGTGATGCATAAGCAACAGGTATTTATTTATATAAAAGTTCTAGAAGCTAGAAAGTCCAAGATCAAAGTGATACCTAGTTCAGCATTTTTGGATGTAAATCTGTCATTTCCATTAACAAATCAATTCATACTGTTGATAATCTTCTCTTCCAGCATGTTGTTATTTATCAGATGATATGTGAAAGAATTAGATATGAGTCTTGCACAAAATAAGTTCATCCTTTATTTTATTTTATGTAACAAAATTCATATATATCAGATAATTTATAATGAGACATGTTTGTATATCAACATATATAAAATGTGCAGGCAGGCCCTCTTTTCTTTTTCAGAGAAAACATCTAATAACCTGAAAAAGCCTACACCGCTTAATATCATTGCATCAGGGCTTATCTTTTTTTTATTTTTCTGGTTCTTTTTTGTTATACATGACAGGAGAATCATTTTGATATAATTATACAAGCATGGAATATATCTTATTCTAATTAGGACCCCATTCTTATGGATGTACACCATGGTGGATCACTATGGTTTATTCATATTTTGTACATAGTAGATTTATTCTACTGTCTTTCCTTTTCCTGTGTTCCTTCCCTGCCCTCCATTCCCCCTTGTTTAGCCTACTGAATGTCTATTCTTCCCCTCTCCCCCTAATTTTGGATTACCTTCCCCATATCATTGAAAACATTCAACCTTTGGCTTTTGGGGACTGTCTTGTTTCACTGATTATGATAGTCTCCTGATCCATATATTTACTTGCAAATGTCAAAGTCATTGTACATTATGGCTGAGTAATACTATTTTTATGTTTGAATTTTGAATGAATACAAACATTGAGAGTATAGTTGACTTTTAAATCTCAGCATTAACACTTAATAGTTGTATATCTTTGGTGATATTACCTAAATTCTCTGTGGGAACTCTTATCTGAAAATAAGGAACATGCTGAAATGGTGTGGAGATTCAATGAGATAACATATAACATATAACATATTACACATGCTAGGTTAGTTTGAATTTCAATGTTTTCTTTAACACCTATCTTTGACTAGTATGTAACATACACATTTCTCAAAAGGCAGAATAGTGTGAGAATGCAATGATTCCCTCTTGAGAATTTACCTAAAACTACTATATTTTAAAATGGTATCTCTGTAAACACAATTAAAGGCCCTGCCTACACACGGCACACACATGTGACTTATTTGTGAATTGTGTTAAGCAAGAGTTTTTTGTTCTCACATAAATGATGAGCTTATTGTGGGCCAGATTCATATATCTAGGACTTTCAAATATCATCCAATGATACTGATACTTTCAAATATCATTCAAATGATATCATGCTGGGAAGAGAAGATTTTCAATAGTATGAATTGATTTGTTGATGTTATAAAGCAAATGTCTAGGAAGTGACAAATTGACTTCCAAACATGGTAAATTCTATAACTGAAAGAATCATCAAGTTGATAATAAATTTTCTTGATTATGTTGTCATTTTTCTATTTTCCTCCTTTTAACATGGTTATAATCCAAAATTTCAAACCAGGGTCACCATGTAATAAAATAATGATCAATGACCTACATCTTTTTTAATAGAGGGGAAATATCAGCTCACAAGCATCTCAAAGAAACACTGCATGACATTCACAGTGTGTGTTTGTGTGTGTGTCTGTGTCTGTCCATATGTGTGTGTGTGTGTGTAACTTTTCACTTAATTTTAAATGACACTCTCTCCCTAAAACTCAAGACTTTAGACAAGTTCAGTTTTTCATGTCCTCCAGAATAAAAACACTATTCAAATGTGATTTTTCTTAGGATTACTATTGAAGTTACTGCTTCAGTTATATACTTAAGATTAGGTTGAAATATAATATATACATATATATTTTCATTTAATATAACCTCATATATAATATGTATTACATATATTCATATATATCTATACATGAAGATTATGTGTGTGTGTATATGTGTGTGTGTGTGTGTGTGTATTTAACCACCCAAACACCATATGATTAACTAAAAATCCATATGGTTAATTATAGGAATATATATATCCTAGTCCTAAAGAAGAAATGTATGGTTTATTACAGGAGGAGATCTGTGTTTGTGTGTGTGTGTGTTGGAGGGTGTATCTCGGACCCTAAGAAAAATCACATTTGAAAAGTGTTTTTATACACACACACACACACAAACACACACACACACATATTCATTTCTCTTGTGTTTGTTGAATTACATTCTAAAATATCCCCTTACTACAAAAGGTAATAGGAAAAAAGGTTGTTTTAAAAATTGATTTTCAAACCATGAGGCAGCACTTTAATTTGCATATGGGGCAACTATATCTCCTTAACTATTGTTTATTAAATTCTAAAACCTCATCCTATTTTGAGAGCAACTTCTTCTGGCCAGATACACTTCTACACCATTGCTCTTGCACATGCTTTTTCCCCAAGTCAAGAATGTACTCTATCTAAGCCCTAAAATCAATTCTTTTCATTTGAATGTCACAGTCTTCTCTAAACATCCCTTCAATATTGATCATTTTCTTTTCAACTTTGCACAAGATGATGTCAGCACATCATTTCATTTCAGGGGAAACTTCATGGCCCATGGCTCTTGTTGAAGTGAGAGGCCTAGTGAGCAAGTCTAAGTGTGATGTGCAATGGCTTCCAACCCAAAAGCTCACAAAAGACCTGTTACATGACCGGGTATGCAAATAAGTAGGGAGAAGCAAAACTTCCTTCATGGGAATTTGAATTAAGACAGGTAAGAAGATGACCCTAAGAAGCAGAAAATGAAAGAAAGCAAATAGCAGAATCAGGAGATTGAATCCCAGCTTTGACACACACAGTGCTATGGAGGAATTATGAGGAAGAAGAAGCTCAGATGTAATGAAAAACAAACAAAACAAAGACAGAGAGAAACAGTAGGCAGATGGAGCTCATACTATATACTCTTGTTGAGGGGAGTAAACACTAACAGGGGATGGGCTATGCTGATATGGGTCACCGGTATTTACAGCAAGAGAACCTTCTATTTAGACTCCAAACTCTGTGTGCTCAGGCTCTACCAGAATGTGTGCTTCACTTGAAACTACACATGTGGTGTTGCTCACCAATGTATAATCCATTAAATTTTTTACCAACAGTTTATAAGCATCTCGAGCTCTGTGGTCATATCTTTCTTCTCATTTTTACTGTTTTACTCAAATACCTAAACAATACTGGACACTTCCTAAATGTTTCCTCATCAATTTAAAACAATTTAGAGGTCCTACAAATTCATCTTTACCCAGAAATCCACAAATTTCAGGACTTATTATTTTAGTGTATAAAATAACAAGAATTGCAATCTAACTTGAATATGTTTATTTCCTCATTTTGTCATTATTGTTAGGGCTTGGCAATAAAAATTCAGCATAACTGGAGCCAAGTATCAAGAGTTTAATCTGTAGGTAGTTGAGTTTTAAAAATGGCAAGAACCGGTCAAAGATTGTTTATATTAAAAAATGAAGAAAAACATTATCACTGAATTATAAGAAGAAACATAGGAGTATAATATGTTTTTTCATTTGATTATCTATTCCCACCACTTGCTTTACAAATGGAATGAAGTCCACAGTTTTTAAATAAGTATAAAAATGAGTATAAAAAGTGTCAAATATGCAAGTCACAGGAAAATGCCAGAATAATTTCTGGGTGGTTTCAAACTATACAAATGGATAAAACAGAAGTATTAGTCCTCTTGAAATTAAAGACAGTTATTAAGTTATCAGGCAGTATCTTCTTTTACTAAATAATTTTAGCTTCCTTAGCATTTTTATAGAAGTCCTTTTCCTCCCTTTAGTCATTGGTAAGTTTTTATTTTTCTGAACCAGCCAATTTTTCCACATCCTCTTCAAGTAATTTCTATGACTTTACAATCAATTTGTGTTGAACAGCAGGATGAACTCAAAGGATCAAAGATTCATTTAGATTTTATTGACTTGTATTACAATAGTGACAGAATGTTCTGGCTTATAGACCAAGAAGAGGAAATAAATATTGCATGTCTGACCTGCAGAAAAGTTTTTAATTCTATTATAAATGTTACTTTCCTCAGAAACCAAATTGTCTTCATTATGCAACAGATGGAGGGCTCAGGAGCTCTCAATTTTTCCCTTCTGATTCTCATAATCCTGAACCAAATAGTTGAGCCCTTCTGAATATTTGGGGAAAAGGACGCTCCTCTTCATGCTCGTCTTACACTTTGGCATTTCTGGCTTATCTGTGAATGATCCAGATGTACTTTTCAGCACCGCATCTCCCTGCTGTTTTTCCAGATACTAGCATTCATTTTTATAAGTTCCACATAAGTTTGGCCCACAGAAATATGGGTACAGGGTGGGGGCAGAAGATAAAACAAATAGGAAAAATTTTAAAACTTTTAAGACAAGCTCAATGTTTCAGTCAGTATTCCTGGAAAATTAACTCAGCAATTTTAATTCGTCAGCTGATAATCAAAAATTTGTGAAATACAGGTGAGGGATTGAATGGAGACTTAGTACAACAAGGTTATGATACTTATTTTGAATTAGTAATTAGGCAACTTTCCAGGTTTCAACGTTTCATTCTTCATTTGAACAACATACATGGAATAATACATGCATCATATAATTTCCTAAGCAGTTGACCTCAATAAATAAAGAAGTTAACTTTGAAGACTCCAAAGTTCTTTCTCTCTTACTGATTTTTACGGTCTTTACGGTCTTACTGATTTTTGAGGCTAATGAAGTTGCTTGGCACCTTCATTTCATTTCTGGATATTCTTTCACTTTGCTCCTATTCTGAGGTGCTTCATTCTACAAGAATCACAGATTCTTAACTGAACACATATTTTTAAAATCTCATTCAATTTACACAGGTTCTCTTCAACTAAAAACAGATATGTGTCCTTTACCATATCCCAATATACCTTGCACATACATGCTCTGAAAAGAGTAGAAAAGCTTGCACTTTTATATTCTTAATATTTAATGAACACAGGGGTCATGGTTTGGATGTGAGTTGTCCCCCAAGTCTCACATGTAAGATGATGCAAGAATGTTCAGAGAATAAATGATTGAGTTAGGGGAGCCTTAACCAATCAGTGATTCAACCCCCTGATAGGGATTGAGTGAGTGGTAAATAAAGTGGTAGGTGTGGCTGGAGGAGGGGAAATTGAGACATGGAAATCTGGTGAGTGGACTCTATCTCTGCTTCCTCATCATGTGAGCCATGTCTCTCTGCCACACTCTTCTGCCATGATGTCCTGCCTCACCTTGAACTCAAGAAATGGAGGTGGCCTTAGATGAATTAAGACTCATAAAACCATGAGCCCCTAATAAACTTTTCCTCTTCTTCAGTTGTTCTGGTTGGGACTTTTAATTAAGACACAGCAGAAAAAAAAGCTGACTGAAACAATAAGTATGCCCCAACAGCTTATGAGGAAAATTATTTGACAGCCCTGCCTGTATACAGTCCATTTTGTATTGGTCTTATTCAATAATCTAGGGTACAGCAGGATTTGAACCAAGGCTGCTAGGACAAGAGTTCACAGCATCTATGGTGAGGGGTTAACCTGGGTTTTCACAAGTTAGTCTAGGCAATAAATGTTTCCCATCTATAGGTACAGTAAAAACCTTTTGCCCTATTATAGCTAATGAATGAATTGAAACTTTTTCACCATTTTCAACAGGAGTTTAGATGCTTTGTGCAACTTATACTAAATGCAATTTTCAAGAAAAAGAGTAATTTTGAAGTCATAAAATTACAAATGTGATGGCAGAGATTGTTTGATAAATTTAGACTAGAGGCTGTTTGCAATACCACTTGACTTTTTACCTAAGGAAATTTTTATTATCATTTAAAGAAAATGCACATTATGCTTATTTGATGTAATAATATTTCACAAAATTTTGATTTGCATGAACTCAATAAAATAAATAAAACATATATTTGGCTTCATTTTTCTTTTAAAAAATGATTTCTAGCTCTTCTTCAGCTTATTTAAGTTTTGGATACTGGGATAACTACTGATTAAGAATTATAATCAGAAAGAGCAAGAATTTTGTATTCTAATTAGTACTACTAGAAGTTTGAAGTCACTATAGTGTCAATATAGTGACTTTATTATGATGAGGCCCCAGGAAGAGGATAGTGCATACAAAGTTCTCATAGACTGTCTAGCACAAAGTTAATTTGGGACCCCAAATTTTTGGTTATATTTACTTATTCACGAGGAAGATGGTCTGATACTTTTCAGTTTTTGTACAATATTATGTATTTCTATATATATATTTGCATCACCTAATCTTTTTTAAATTTGTTCTAATTAGTTATACGTGACAATGAAATGCATTTTGATTCATCAACATAAATGGAAGTTCTATTTCTTCTGGTTGTACATGATGTAGAATCACATTTGTTGTATAGTCATACATGGACGTTGGGTAATAATGTTAGATTCACTCTACTATTTTTTCAACCCTTTTACCCATCCTTCCCTTCTCTGCTCTCTACCTAATCCAGAGCAACTCTTTTCTTCCCCCCAGTTGTGAATTAGTATCCACATATCAGAGAAAGCAGACAGCCTTTGATTTTTGTTTGTTTGTTTGTTTGTTTGTTTTTGGTAATCAACAACCAGCAAGTCAGGTCTAAAATTCTTTAAGTAGGAAACTGGGTTTTAACTTTAATGTTTACATTTGTACTCATGGTTCCTCTTATATTTAATTGGGCTCAATCTTAGTACTGAGAGTCAGACTTACATCTTGTCTGTGTTATCAGTGAGGGCCTAGCATCTCTAATGACCTCTAGTTGTTTTAGTGAAAGTTGTATTATTGTAAAGCATTAACAGAAAATATTATGAAGTTTACAATAAAAATATGAAATGATATTAGCAAGAGTAAGCCATGTTGACATTGCATAATAGTTATGATGCACGAAACATAATTTTTATAATCTGAAACCTTTACTTTAGACTTCAATTTGAAAAAAAAAAGAGCTTGGTGGAATGCTCTTGTAAATCTAATAAAATTTAAAAGATTTGTATAAGTGAAAGATATGAATACAACTAGTATACCAAGAAGCAAGTAACAGCACCATAATTGCACTGTTGTTCTTATTTTAACCAAGTTTAGTTTTAAAGAAAAATTCAGAATCTATAGTGTAGTTTAATCCTCTAAACTAACAGTGATGATATAAAAAGAGTTCTACATATTAAAAATCCTTAGACTAGTTTCTCTCAATAATAAAACTTTACACAAAAATTATCTGGAAAGATAAGAGCAGATTTACTCCCAACCTCACCGTGTGTATGTGGGGGCAGAGGATCTTTACTCACAGAAGCCACAGGAAGCAGCCAGAGCCCCCATTCCGGAACCTCTCTGATGTCACACTTGTCGTCATGACACTCTGGGTACAAACCCAGAAGAGCCATCTGGTGGCTCTCATTTGTTTGAGAGCAGGCGATGAGCCAAGATGATCTCAAATGTTTTCTCACCTTCACCCAAAACTCCAGCCAGATCTGCCTGGCTTTTGCCAAGCCTTTGGGCATCCTTTAGTGTGTCAGCACTGACCACTTTGAGTGGCCTGTTTTTCTCCATCCCGTGAGTATCTCATGCAAGCTGCTAGATTTCTTACAAAGAGCTAGAAGGGAAAATAGTGATAGTGAAGAGGCAGGGAAGTGGAGAGAGAGGATCAGGAAGGGGAAGAAGGATATATAGTCAGAAGCATAGAGATCTAGAGTGCCTGATGCATTTAGGAACCAGTGGGTAATGCTAGTGACATTTGATGGTGTCTGTGGTATGTTTCTAGCCTAGATATTTAAAACTGTCCTTAAGGAGTGTGAGTCCTACCTCAGGCAGGCCAGGCCTCATGGGGCACTCTGGGTTGTCCCAGACTAGAACTGAGTCTGGCTCTGTTTTCAGCTGCCGAGCCCTGGCCCAGAGTGGAGAATGGGCCCTTCCAGTGGCCACTGGGATCCTCTGTCTCCTCAGTTTCTACAGCCTCATTTGCATGAACATATCAGACCCAGGCATATTGCACAGAGGTAAGGCCTCAGAACCTGGAGAAGGAGGGGGTAGCCCAAGGGCTGAGGCCTATAGGGTGATTTCTAAAGTGCTCACCCCACCTAGGGCCTCAGAATCCCTTCTCTCAATGTCTTCCTTAATTAGGTGCTGGCAATTTATTTCCCAAGCCACTGAGGTGTGATAAAACAGAATCATGGAGGTTTCCCAGGTGCTTTAGAAGACCTATCAGGCTGGCAAAAGAGGCCAGGCAGGCTCCTCCAAACCACGCAATTGATCCTAACTCCTTCCTATTTCACACAAGTCTCTAATCACTGATCACTATTCCAAAGGGTGGAGCTCCATAGAGAGCTCTTCTGGCTGGAAACCCCCTTCTCTCTGACTGCAAGCCCATGTGAGTGGTCAGCTTGCTCAACAGGAACCGGGATTCTCCTGCCCACCTCCTCCCCACCGTCTTGCTGTCTTGTGATTCTACGGGGCTGCCCCAAGCAGCAGAGTGCTCCAAGGGCCTCCTGCCACTACCCAAACTTCTTCTCATGCCAGGCTCTGTCGAGCAGAAACCAGAGGCATCCTATGTGGCACACTTGAACAACAAATCTTTCCCAATGCCATGGTGTGCCAAATGTCATCTCCACCGCCCGCCCCGAACACACCACTGTGAAACCTGCAACATCTGTGTGGAGGTGAGTACTCGTCCTCCCAGTCCACTCACCAACCCATCCCCAGGCACCTGGCCAGGAGAAGGAACCACCCATCATAAGGGGGCCAGGGGTCTGTATGAGACCATCTTCCCACACTGATATAAGTAGCTCTGACACACTGTTAGTCGCTTACATATGTCATTGGCTCTGTGTCTGCACCTGTCCTGAGAGACTGGCTATGCTTGCACTGGTGCTGACATGCAAAGGGCATTCCATCCGTGCTGACCTGGTGGAGCCAGGGAGACGAAAGGCAGTGACTGTCCCATCCCCTGCCTTGCTGATACTATAGACCCAAATTTTAGGCCGGATGCTGCCCTGTTCAGGGGATCTTTGCCTGTCCCCCTCTGGGTGTCCCAGTTGGAGGGTTTCCTGGGTTCTCAGTGCTTTTCTCTCGTGTGCACACCCTGCATGGGTTTACAAGTGCACAAGGCTGGCTGGGAAAGGCTGTTTCTTTCATCTTTATCCAGTATCTGAGAAAATAGAGGCCCAGATTTATTCTACATCCTGTTCCAAGTGACATTGGGCAGGTCTTGTCTCTAAAGACCTCAGTCATGACAGGTGACCTGATGAGCCATGGAGTCCTAACTGTTCTCTAGCAATGGAAATGCTGCTTTCTCCCTGGAGATGGTAGCTCAAGTGTAGGCCCAGAGCAGGTGGCCTAGAGGGCTGGGTTGTGGGAGGCCTCAGGATTTGGGGGTGCTGGAGGCCAGGACTGACAGACCCTCAGTGCTGCCTCCTCTCCCCTAGGAATTTGACCACCACTGCAGGTGGGTGAACAACTGTGTGGGGCACCGCAACATCAGGCTCTACATGCTGCTCCTCCTCTCATTATGCCTCTACCTGGGTGCAGTGCTGGCTAGCTGTGTGGTATTCATGGTACACAGAAGCAACATACCCTTCATGGACCGAGCCCTGACGTATCCACAAAGTCCCAAGGGCCCACACTGGGACCAGCTCTGGTGGAGGGGAGGGAGGGGTGGTCAGCCAAGGGGCTGGGTAACTGAAGGCAGAGATGACTGGGCGGGGCTATAGGGAGAAGTCAGTTGGGAGAACCCGTTGGTGGACCCCTTGAAGGCTAGTGGGGGTGGGGCAGGACATGGCCTGTGGGATTGAGAATCCAGAGTGGGGCCCATGGAGTGGGGAAAGAAGGTTGAAGTGGGACCGGAAGGACCACAGTGAAGAGGGTGAGGTTGGGCTTAGTTGTAGTAGACTAATTGTCCAGTCCAGGGAGGAAGAGTTGGTGGGTGGGGGCAGTTGGGGCATGAAAAGGAAAGGGGAGGGGTCGATGGAAAGGCGGGGCCAGGAGGGAACTGTTCCCTGGCTTGGCTTCTTAGCCTGTGCACAGCATCATAGTGGCTGTACCTTCCGCTAGCCTCCTGGTGCGACTCATCCTGCAGCTGCTTATCAAGGCCAGTGCGGTGAGCACTGCCAGGCGCCCCTATGAGACCCAGGTAAGGGGACCAAATGTGTTTACCCTGATACCCAGCTGGCCACCTCTGCCACTAGGCACTATCTCTGCTTTCTCCACTGCCCTTGGCCCTGATGGTGCCCCTGAGTCCTTCCTGACCCACATCTTAAGATGCAGCCCAGATGTCTCCTCCCCATGGAGCTGGGTGGTCATGCTCCCTCCTGGGCGCATTGCATTGAAAGCCTACTGTGAGCTAGGCTGTGTGTTATTTGATGGATGGGTATAGAGGTGAGTAAATACATCCTGCCCTCATGCTGATAAGCAGCTTGCAATCAGAATAACACCAGCTGACACCCAGGAACACTCGAAGAGATGGGGTTGGTCCTGAGTGTGTAGCAGACAGGAAGAAACTGGGAGTTTGGCAAGGCAAGGGCTGTAGAATAGGACATGCCACTCTGTGTGTCCTTGGATGGTGTGTGATTTTGGATTGGCAGAAGGCCAGATTGCATTGCCTGTGAGAGACACACCTGTGCACAAAGGCATGGAAACATGGAAGTAGTGTGTGAAAACAACAATGGAGAAAGAGATCTAATTCAAGCACAGGGTGGCATGAGCAATGAGGTTAACCCCATGGGGTCAAGATTAGGAAGGCCCAGAAACTCAACCCTGGTAATTAGTTTGGATGAAGTCAAACCTGGAAGCCATGGCAAAATTTCCTCAAAATGGCATTAATGAGGAATAATTTACAAATCAAAAAATTTATCCTTTTCGTCTATAGTTTGGGATTTGGACAAATGCATACCATTGAGTACTCTCCACCATGGTCATGTTAGACCAGTTTCATTACTCCAGAAAATCCTTTCATCTCTTGTCAGTTTTTCTCCCTACATCCTTGTGGATTTTTGCTTCCCAGAATCATGTATCCGTGCAGTTGTGTGCTTTTTAGTCTGGCTTCATTCATTTAGCACAACACATTTGAGAGTCATCTATGTTGTTGCTCATATCAGTAGTCTGTTTCCTTTTATTTCTGTGTAGTACTGTATGGGTGCCCTGCATAGTGTAATACATTTACCATTTGAAGGATTTTTACATTGTATCTAGCTTGGGGCAGTAGTTTTTCTTTGTGTGTTTCTTTGTTTTTCTACCAGGAATTGAAAACAAGGATGCTTAATCACCGAGCAGCATTCCCAGTCCCCTCTATTTTTTCTTTTTGAATTTTTTAAAAACATTTTGAGGCAGGATCTCTAAGTTGCTTAGGGCCTCACTAAGTTACAGATGCTGGCTTTACTCCTCCTGTCTCAACCACCAAGACTTGAGTATACAGTTTGGACAACTGTGCCAGATATTTTGGGGCAGTTCTAAAGAAAGATGCTACAAACTTTGGTGTACAAGCATCTGAACACAAGTTTCCATTTCTGTTAGGAAAAGTTTTAGGGGTGAGTATTGTGAGTTACAAAGTAAACTTAGGTAGAACAACATAAAGGAAACCACCTTATCATTCCTTCTTTCTACCAGCAATGCATGAGAATTCCAGTTGCTAAACTTCCTCACCAACATTTAACACTGTCATTTGTCGGTATTTTGTTTTATTTTCAAATTGTAGCCTGTCCATTACAGGAGTAGTGGTATCTCATTAGGGCTCCAGTCTGTGTTTTCCTAGTGAGCAATGACGATGAGCATATTATCATGTCTTATCAGCCACCCATATGGGTTCTCTATATTATATGAGGGTCCACATTTTGTAAATATTCTCTTGCGATTCGTGGTTTCTCATTTCATTTTCTTCATACCATCTCCAAAGAGCAGGAGTTCTTAGTGGTGTTGTTTTTCCCATACTGGGGATTCAATCAGGGGTGCCCAACAACTGAGTTTCTTCCCCAGCATTTGTTGTTGTTTTTCACTCTACATGGAACATCATGTCACCTATGAGGAGCAGTTTCATTACTTTCTTTCCAATCTATGGTTCTTTATTGCTTTTTCACTTGGGGGTTGAACAGGAATGAGAAGGGTGGTCATGAGGGCCTTGGGACTCCTTTAGTAGGACAACAACTCCTCTAAAGGCTCCTTCAGGAAGACAGGTGGGCAGTACCACTGGGGGAAGGGGAAAGCTGCAGACCCAGGGACAGCTGAGAAGACAGAGGAGCCTGTGGGCTCAGCACTTCCCATACTTATTCACCCTTTCACCACAGCCATATCTGGTCCCCTCCCCCCTGTGACTCCTCTGCTTAGCCCTTACTCCTCAGCCCTGTGGCCTACCCTCCTCCTCCTCTCTCCAGCTTCAGTTCATCATTTAGTTTTCCTGGCAGCATTTTCCCTTCCCCCATCCTGTGGTTCTTCTAGATCCAGGTCAGGCCTTAGGCCATTGCCCTTCCTCCTCTGCTCTGCTCAGAATGAGGTCCTCCATGTCCAGATTGCCCAGTCTCAAGGGACCTAAATGTGGCCTGCCCTCTGGGATTCACCAGACAGGGCTCCTTTCCATTATTTGTAGCACCTGAAACAGGCACTAATTCCATGCTCCAACTTGCAGTCCCTTCCCTACTCCATCCCTGACCGGAAGCTCCTCCTAGACTTGGTGCTTGATGGCAAGGACACTAGGGAAAGAGCACATCTGTCCAAATCGCAGTTCTATAACTGACTTGCAGGAAGACCTTGGCTGTGCTACTTACCCCCCTTGTCTATAAGTCTTCGCATCTCTAAAACAGGGAAATATGGGTTAATTCACACAAGACACATAGAACAGTGCCTGGTACCAGATAGTGTCCTACCTGCTGCTATTAGTATTACTACCATTCCTTCTGTGGTCAGCTACATGTGTCTCATCTTAAAACCCAAGTAACTCCCACCCTTAACATCCTAGGACTCCACTCTACTTGTTGTACCCTCTGTGCCTTATTCCCTGAAACAGTTGACAGTGCTCACTAGCTCCACACTTCACTTCCTGGCCCACCTCAGTCCAGACCCTGCCCTTGCTGTCATGATGATGCTCTCAACTAGGGGCAGAGCCAGCAGACATTCTTGAGACTACTCTTTCTGGACAGGACACAGCCTCTGAAACCAGAAGGAATGGAAATAGCCTTCTTGCATGTCTTAATGCTTAACGCTCTGGGGGTCTCCTCTGCATATACCTGGGTGCTGTGAGCTAGGTTGCCTATATAGGTCCCTTGATACCCTCTCCCTGCACTACCCTGGCCACTCCCCACCGTGCCCAGGGGCTCATGTTGCAGCTGCACTCTGGACCCTGAGTGTAGGCTGGCCATGCTGTTTGTAGTGTTTTCAAAACCCAGTGCAGTGACTTTATTTATTTATTTTTTTTGCTACTGAGTATTGCATCCAGGGACATTTTACCACTAAGCTACATCCTCAGTCCCTTCCATATTTTATTTTGAAGCAGGGACTCACTAAGTTGCTGAGGCTCCTCTCTAACTTTTGATCCTCTTGCCTCAGTGTCCTGAGTCACTGGAATTGCAGGCATATACAACCACGTCTGCTTTGACTGAGATAGTTTTGATGCCCTGAAATATTTCTTGCTGGGGTGTATCTGAGTGGTAGAGCATGTGCTTATCATGTGCAAGGCCCTGGGTTCTTCAGTATCCAGTATACAAATAAAATTTGAATAAATGAGTGAACCAACAAACAAATAATCAACATTTGAGATAGAAGAAAAGAGATAAAGAGACAGAATTCTGATGTCTTGAGTCCCCAAGTTCAGGGGAAGTAAAAGAGGCAGCAAGAAGTTGGGCAAAAAATGGACAAGAAGATACCATTTGATGTTGGTCTGTCCATTGAGACCCAGAATGTGAGCAGGAGCCACAAGAGTGGAGCCAGTGTGAGATGCTGTTCTGGGTACTCTAGAGGTGTTGGATTCTATTCAGGTCTGGTTGTATTCCTTGAGTGTGAGAGAGTAGAGGTATTCAAACAGTGCACAGTTTTTAAGTTTATTAATTATCATTTCTTTCAGCATTTTTCTATACCATATGTACCCCAATCCTTAATATATTTTGTTTTGAGATAGGGTCTCACTAACTTACTGTGGGCCTTCACAAGTTGTTGAGGCTGGCCTTGAACTTGTGATCTTCCAGCCTCAGCCTCCCAGGTCACTATGATTTCAGGCATCTAACATTGCACCTGGAAGGAAACTAATTTCTTTATTGCTGTGAATACCTTAAAGGAGGCAGAACCTCATAGAGCACAATGGTTCCTGTTGCTTTTTGGGTGTATTCCAGAGATGTTCTGATGTGAAATCCGCTTTCCTTCTTGTGCACAATAGTGTTGAAGATCAAAGTCTTAATGTGGAGGCCATGGAGAATTGGGGGTGAACACAGGTGCTTCTGGGTCACTTGCCATTGTTCCAGAATATTTGCTAGTTAAAGCTGTTGAGGTGGGGTTGAGACTCAACCTAGTCTGGGAGCAGAAAGGGGAGAGACTGATGGTTGAAGTCAGAGGGAAGAGAAAATAGAGTAAGAAAGGGTACAAGCTAGTCAGTGTCCATGGGAGGACTTGACATTGGAGCATGACCTTTAATGTTTTGAGTACTAAAGGCTTCAGCCCAGATTTTCCTTTTCCATCTGATTAGTGACTATGAAAACATGATTGGGCATTTCTGCTTCCACTGCCCTCCCAGATAGTGAAAGTCAATAAAGATATATTTTTAGAAAGAAATCAAGAGGTGAGAAAATAATGTGGGAGCAGGATGGAGACACCATTATTGCATCAGTTGAGCAGAGCAGCACTAGAAATGTCTTAAATGATATCTGGAAGGATATGGCAAAGGGAGGTGAAAGGTGATGAGGGAGCCCTGAGAAGGCAGGAGATGTGGGTGCAATGTCAGCACTGGTCTGAAGAGAGCTGCTCACAAGTGTGTCAGGGAAGTCATTCTTTCAGAAGCCTGGGAAGGCTGGAGGCTCTGGGTCACTCTTGGGCTCCCCTGCCCTTGGAATCTTGCCACAGGTCTGGGTTGAGCCTTGCATTAACTTTTACCATCTTAAGGATTGTCACTGGGAGATGGTCTTGCCCACTCCTGCTGATTCTGAGCTCCTCTTTCCATCCCCATCTCCCTCCAGCCTGACAATCCCTTTGACCAAGGCTGCTTCACAAATTGTTACATCCAGATGTGTATGCCACTGGGACCCAAGTAAGTTGGTAAACCTGGGGCTGGTGGGATGGGGTGAAGCTGGGTCCCTTTCCCTGGTCCCTTACTCCATCTCTAAGACCCTGATGCTCCCTGCTCCATTCCTTTGGGGTTTTGTCTATAGCACTCTTGGAGCCTCTGGGAATTTCATTCTGTCTTGCCCTTGTAGGTTCTTGCTACAAGAAATGGGGGTAGAGGGTAACAGCTGCCTGGATGATGCTCCTGGATGAGAGCCCTGAGCTTTATGCTTTCCAAGCTGAGGTTCAGTGAGGGTGGTCAGGGAGAACTGGCCAGTGTGGTAGTGACCCCTTGCCCTTGAACTTTTGTTCTGCAGGTACATGACCGAAGCTGTCAGTCTGCAAATAGAGCTGGGGACTGAATGGGAGCCAACAGAGGTATACATTCCACCACAACATCCTACACACCTCCTTGCATCCAAGTCTCCAACTCTAGTCCCCCCAAGTAGTGGCCAGTCTGCACCTTTACAGGAGGTGTGAAGAGTAGTGAGTGTGCATTGAAACAGGGGTGTCTGTGGAATGCAGCAATTGGAGCCTAAGGATGGGGATTATGAAACTGGAAGGTGCACTGTTCAGGTCACAGGGCTTCAGAACACACTGAGGTGTCCCTGGATAGATAAACATAATAAGACTAAACCATAAGTTTTCTATACCATAGAACATTCTGGTTACAGCTTTTTTGACAAATAATCTTATGGCTTCTTTAAAAGTCATAACACTTAACTCAATGGATTTTTGCTTTCTATATTTAGTCTTCTATTTCACTGGTTTTTCTCTTTCATATTGTGTATAAGTATTATATCTAAAACTTGGACCCCAAATTATGTATTTTATGTTTTTAAAGCCTCAATGTCATTTAAGGGACAATTGAACATGAAATTCCTCACCAGCTAAGAGAGATTTTACATAGTAATCACCTTACATGGAGCCAGGAAGAGAGAACTACTAATGGGACTTGCAGGGGACTATGATGTGGTGGCACATAATGCAGTTCCCAGACAGAGCTCTGAGGCCTGCCATTGGATCCTGATCTCATGATAGTGGATGTGTTTTCTTCATTCATTTTCAATTGGCTCATTGAAGTGAAAGGGAGGCTAGGCATTATATCTTTGTAAAATGTTTTTTGAAAATTTGTTTCTTCTTGAATGTTATTTCTCATAGATGGCCAGGGATTATTAGATGGAAAAATGACCCATGACATAATTAAGACACAATTTTACTTCAGGATGATAGGCCATAAAAGTATTGATTTGGGGCTGAACATGTAGTTAAGTGTAGAGAGCTTGCCTAGGATACATGAGGTCCTGGGTTCCATCCTTGGCAAGGCAAAAACCCATACATCTAGCTTCTAGGGGGTGGTACCCATCTATAATCTCAGCAAGTCTGGAGGCTGAGTTAGCCTGCTTGTAAGTTTTCAGCCAGCCTCAGCAATTTTGTTAGATCCTAAGATTATAAAGGACTGGGAAGTAAGCTTGGGGGTGAGGCACACCTGGGTTCAATCCCCAGTTCTAAAAAAGTAAATAAATACATAAATGGTTTTGAATCCTACCAATAAGTATTGATCTTTGAGTCTGCCATTCTGACTTTATTCAGAAATGTGTTTATTTTACTAAGCTCTTTCCTCTATTGTTTGAGAGCAATGTTATTAATCTGTAGAAAGTGCTCTGTGAATTTAGTTTGAATTAGTAGAATGTAGAATGAGAATTTTTGGAAACTTTCTTGGGAATTTCTTTTTAACAACTAAATTCAATTTAACATTAATTTTATTAGTAATAAAAATACTGAAAATCACCTGAATATTTTGAACAATTAATAATAAATGAAATAATACCTATGCATATGGATATATATCAGAAATCAAGGTAAACTTATCTATTTACTATTATTTATTTTAGGTACTGAGCTGACTCCTGAGTCCTTGTATGGGCATGTGCCACCACACATGATAATTTTAAAAGAGATGGGAAGGAAGATTGTTGAAATTCTTCCCTGTATTCATGAGTCTATGTTATTTACCTTTCCTCCCTATATTTCTGTAGGTCTGAAATATTTCAAATAAATGTTTTGGTTACAATGATTGCCTCCTCTTTTCTCTTTCCTTTTTTATTCTTTGATCCTTTTGCAATTGTGAGAAGGGCAAAGTCTTTGGAATAGTATAAATGGCTGTGATTTACAAGTCTCAATTCTGATTGTGTCTTTTTCCCCTTAGGTTTTCTGGCACAGTTTTTACTGCTATTGATGTGGCTCTGGGTCAATAAAAGTTAGCACCTTTCTCATACTTCTACTGCTAGACCAGGACACAAGAAAAGACCACTGACTCCAATTAAAATCAAATTAAAGCAAGCTTATCATTGCGACAGGCCGGGCTGCCTCTCCCACCTAAAACAAGGCAGCAGCAGCTGCTTTCTGAAGTCCAGATTTATAGCCCAGAAAGTTACACAAAGGGGGTTTACAGATAACAAAACTCTGACAAGCATAACACAAATGGTAGTTTACATTTTTGCTGGCCCCGACAAGAGAATTTATGAAGGTCATTAGAGCCTCAGAGAGGGTTGTTATCTGGCCAGGGAAGGCCAGGATTTGTGAGGTGTCACTAAAGTTTCAGAGAGAGCTGCTCTCTGGTCAGAGAGCCCAGGCATGGGTGAGTTCAAGGCACGCGCAGGCATTCCAAGCAGGTTCAGAATTTGCAGTAATTTATAGTAAAGCCGAAATTATCTTTTTATGGTTTTGTGGCTATGGCTCCCAATTTTAAGAAAAGATCAGGTTGGGTCTACCACTACATGTATATTAGCTTTCTTTTAGGGGAAAAACTAGATGAAGCTAAGCATAATCAATAGCAATGTAATTTTTAAAGTTAAATATGTTGCAAGAATTAATCTATATAATTTCATACCATTCTCACTTTAGGGAGAACAAATAAGGCATTATATCATGAATAAGCAAATATTGTAAAAAGTATTTTCCCAGGTAGGAGGGACAAGAGGAGTAATTCTTGGCACTGGGCTGAGCTTAGGTGGGCTAATCAACTTCAAGAAAAATTAGAAAAATATTTAGGGTCCAGGTAGTGGAAAATAATGTGCATATTCAGTGTGCAAGTCCAAATACTCATTTGTCAGTTATAATCTCACTATATAATAATATCATGTGTTACTACAAACTATTAACAGGTTGGTGTTTGTTACTTTCTAAGAGAATCAGGAAAACCACAGATTTATTTTTTAATTACGTTTCCATTATAGGTTGCTATTAAACAGATTAATTTACAGAAACACCCACAGAAGGAACTGATCCTTAATGAGCTCTTGGTGATGATAGAATAAAAGAATCATAACATCATTCACTTCTTAGACAGGTAAATATGTTTGAGGTTCTTTTAATCATTGGGATAAAATCATGGAAATTTGTAGTTTGATGGAGGCTAGCCACTTTGAAGTGTCAATACTGAGAAGGTCCTTTTGCTACAAGGATATTACTTGTGTTAGTGTGAAAAATCAGCTAAATGAAGGACATTGCTGATATTGTGTCTATTCATGCAAATGATCAGACACAGAAACATTAAGGAATGATCAGCTGAGATTCATGTCTTAAGCCACAAAGTTGACTACACACATTCCTTTCTGAAATGTTTAGATCAGTTTTTAGATTTTAAATGCTATTCTTTGTAGGTAAATTGTACATGTTCATCAAAAGCTCCTGTAGACCACATGCTGTAGTGTAAGCTTGTAATCCCAGCAGCTAGAGAGGCTGAGGCAAGGAGGATCATGAGTTCAAAGTCAGCCTCCACAATTCAGAAAGGGCCTAAGCAACTCAGTGAGTCTTAAATAAAATACAAAATAGGGCTGGGGATATGGCTCAGTGGTTGAGTGCCTCTAGTTCAATCCCTGGTAACCCCCTCCAAAAAAGATACCTCATGTTTAGAAATTGAAGTTTTGTTTGTTGTTTTTTTTAAAGACAGAATAGAAATTTAAGAATATAATTCAATCATACATATGAATGAAAGCCCACTAGTAAAATATGATACAATTGGTTATATTATATGGTTATAGGCCTTTTTATTTCTTACATAAATTGTTTAGGGTGAGGAGTTGGTGATATATTTTTCAGGCTTTATCCCTAATTTTGGAGTATGCATTAATGGAAATAAATTTTCAGGTACATTTGGTGCTTTTTAAAATAATATTTCAAGTCGGCATGGAATGCTATGTAAGATAAGCCACAGGCTTTGGAATTATGAGACCTTGACTTCAGATGCTGATTCTGTGACTTACTATGTAATCTAAGATGAGTTCCTTAATCTCTCCAAGCCTGTCTCTGTATCTGCAAAACAAGATCAGTAATCTCTAATTGTAGGGTTATTTTTGTTGGAAAAGTTCAAAATATATACCTAGGCAACTATTATGGGCAAACTATGACTTCAAAATCATAATGAATATCATAATGACCCTCGGACATTTTTGTGCTGTGACATATTAACTTTACAGTTTTCTTCTTTGCTCTCAAACTATCAGTTCTGTTGTTTTATCATTATGGTGCTTAATATTTGAACTTGAATATAGAGTGTCAAATGTTTAAAAAAATAGAGTGGAAGTTTTGAATGTTCTAATTTTAGTTACCTGGTAGGAGAAGATTTGCTTGTAGTAATGGAGTACCTTGCTGGTGAGCCAGTGACTGTTGTTGTTACAGCAACCTGCATGGATGAGGCACAGATTACTGCAATGTACAGAGTGGTGATTTTGCATTCTTTGGGACAAACTAGGGTGATGTGGGGTTAACAAGAGATGATTAAAAGGAAGATTTTCCAAGAAGGGGAATTTTTGTTTTACACAATCTCTGCAAGTTATCCCATCTTGTTTTATCTCAGATGTGAGTTTTAGCCCTTCATTGTAGGATGCCTTGGGAATGAGTTACAGATCCTATTTTATTTTTATTTTTTGTATTAGGGATTGAATCTACAGTTGCTCTACCACTGAGCTATGTGCCCAGTCGAAAAGATGCCTAGGCAAGCCTGGAACTTGTGATCTTCCTACTTCTGCCTCGGTGTAACTGGAGTTACACATGCCCAGTTAAGCCTTTGAAGAACAATTATTATCACTAACAAATCTCATTATATTCATCACAATATTTTATCATCCAGTTAGGGCACTTCTGAGAATTAATGGGGCTATAATTAAAAATATGCCACTCAGCTAGGTTTGGTGGTACATGTCTGTAATCTCCATCACTCAAAGGCTGAGAGAGGACAATTGCAAGTTCAAGGGTGGCCTCAGCAACTTAGCAAGGCCCTAAGCCACTTAGTGTGACCCTATCTCAAAATTAAAAAAGATAGGGCTGGAGATGTAGCTCAGAGGTAAAGTCTGTTTATGCTAAATCCCCATTATCCCTCCTCTTGCACATCCACCCCTTCCCACTGAAAACTGGGGCTAGAATCATTGCAGACAAAGCAAGACACATATCAAACTTTAAGATCATTATGTCTGTTTCATTGACGGTGAAGAAATTGGTTGTTTCTTCATATTTATTAATGAATTTCCAGATGTCCTTTTTTTAAGTTTGTAGAATCTTCCAAACTGCCTACTTCTCAGCCAAAAACAAGTGTTCCATCTTTCCCCAGGTAACTTTTTCTAAATAGAGGAGACTAGGTTAATGATTTGCTTATTGTCATTGAAATGGATCCTACTCTGTCCTGATGTAATAGGGATCATTGTCATAAATGACAAATTATAAATGTTTATGATAGACTATTCTATAATACACAGTGAATTAAAACTTGGCATACTACATAGGCGATTATTTTTATTCAGGTAACTTTCTTGAAAATTGAATTCTAAGTTTGTGTTCCACCTAAGAAGGAAAGAAATTAGAACTCTTGCATAGTTCTCAATACTATATTCCTTAACAAAGTAGGTTTTGTAACTTTTAAAAACTAATAAAAACTTAACAAGAATTTATCTATTCCTACTCAATTGGCTTTTCTCACTTTTTATAGTTGATATAAAATCAATTTCAGGAGTTGTTCTGACTGCATTCACTTGGGTCTCCGTTTCTGTGCCAAAATTTTTAAATTATGACTTACAATTACTGTATTTTTCTGTGCCTTCATTCTTGACTAGAACCTGATTTAATGCTTCTTAAGTAATATATGATTATAGCATTTATATCAGTTTTTGTTTGTATAATAGTACAATACTTTAAATAAGAATTTTAGCACATACAAATAGTGTGCAGATTTTGTTTTTCTACACTGAGGGGAATAAGAAAAAATCAACTAACTGTTCCCAAGTGTATAATTTATCCCCTCAATTTATATTCAAAAACATGGGGCAAAGAAATTTTTACAATCTCATTCTTGTATTTAAGGAAGGGAGGAATTTATTCTTACTTTTTTTTGTTTAAATACTTTTAGTTGTAGATGGACAAAATAACTTTATTTAATAGTTTCTTTTTAATTGTGATGGTTTTGGTTTCATTGTTTCAGTATTGGGGATCAGACCTAGAGCCCCACACATGCTAGGCAAGTGCTCTACCACTGAACTCTACCATAGACATATTCTTTTATTGTTGATGTCAGGTTGTGGATACAGCTTGTCATAAAATCTAACAGAGAAGAAATGAAGAAGACATAGTACATTACATTGATGAACCCCTGAATGCAACAAGACCACCCTCTATCTTACCTGCTTTTCTCAGTGGCTCACCTTGATGAGACTTCTGGGTACCTGAGGTTCAAGTGCAAATAACCACAAGTTTATTCTCTACTATTGAACTAATTTCTAAATAACTTATGCATATTCACCAAGTGCTGGGTACACTCAGGCACTTAAGCCTAAAATGGCCTAGAAGTTATATGCACTTATCCATCATTTTATAAGACAGACCATTGAAGATAAAGTTTTAAAAATCAATTCCAGAGACTGGTGATATAACTCAGTGATAGACAATTTGGCTAGTGTACACAGTGCCTTGGGTTTGATATCCAGCCCTGCAAGAACAAAAACCATAAGAAAGAAAGAAAGAAAGAAAGAAAGAAAGAAAGAAAGAAAGAAAGAAAGAAAGAAAGAAAGGAAGGAAGGAAGGAAGGAAGGAAGGAAGGAAGGAAGGAAGGAAGGAAGGAAGGAAGGAAAGGGAAAGGAAAGGAAAGAAAGTAGGGAGGCAGACAGAAAGAAATCAGTGATGGAGGAGCTGGGCATGTGGCTGATATCTGCAGTCTTAGTAGCTCAGGAAGCTAGCAGGCACATCATTTGAGGTCAGCCTGCACAACGTAGAAATGCCTTGTATAAAAAAAATAAGAAAGGAGGGACAATATTAAATAAGACACTATTTAATATTGTCTCTAGATGAGATCTAAGTGTGGGAAGGGATCTTCTTAAAATTCAAGGTATTATGTTTTCCTATGAGAGGATGTGTTTCTGTATAAATGTTAAGTATTACAGGGTCTTTGGCTAAATACTACAGGCTGTGCTCAGGCCTCAACTACTAGTATAATGACTCTGTGTGAACTAGTGAATGGGACATTTCAGGACTTTTCATTAATATCTGTTTTCTTTTGCTCAGTGTTTACAGGTATTGGAGTTTTTACATGCAAATCCTGTCATTCATTGGGACATAAAAAGTGACAATGTGCTTTTGGGAATGGAAGGAGCACATAAGCTTAGTAAAAAGTGAAGTTTGAAAAACATTAACTATTTACTATACTTTTCTTTCTTTCATATAAAAAACCATCTCTTTATATTTTTGAAAATAAATATATGGGAGGGGAAAATATCTAGTGGAAAGAACTATGAACAGAGGACTGGATTGGGTTTAAATAATGGACCTGCTATTACTTGCTGAATACTTTGGTCAAGTTAATCTCTTTGTCTCTCTTTTCTAATTTATACCATGGTAAAATAATAGTACTAATCTCAGGATTTTTTTCGGAGGTTAAAAAAGTAAAGGACTAAGAAGCAGTGCCAGGGACAGTCCTGATGTTGATGCTGTCTTAAAGAGGTCAAGTTGAATTTGTTTCTGCCATCTATTATGCTGGTTTTGCTCATTGTACTCTTCAGCATTCTCTGAGTTTCTTACAGTATAGCCTAACCAGGAGAGGGCTAGATGACCTGACCTCAGAGATGACAAGGAAAATATCCCACATCCCTAACATTCTTCTGTATGAGACACAATAGGGTCATGAAAAACATCCTGAACTTATTTCCTCTATGCCCACAATCTCTGAATTCCTGCCATGCCCTTGGAGGATTCAAGCAGAGCTATTAAACTCTAGGATTCTATCTTTAAATGATCTTAGTGGGTCAGTTGGAAATACATAATCATTTACATTTTGGGTGGATACATATGAAAGTGGAATTAGAATTTTTTGGTTAATGTTTTGTGGTGACTCTGCCACTTACTAGATGAATGATCTTAGGTGATCTTAACTAGAAATATATTCCTTGGTTCCCCAGTTTGTAAATGAGAATAATCTTAATAGTGAGTATTCCTGGGACTGGGCTTAGTGTAATCCAGTGGTTTGGGAGGCTGAGGAAGGAAGATCTCAAGTTCAAAGCCAGCCTCAGCACCTTAGGCAGGCCCTAATCAAGTTAGCAAGACCCTATCTCTAAATAAAATATTGAAAAAGCCTGGGAATGTGGCTCAGTGAGGAAGCATCAAGGTAAATTATCCAGAACCAAGCTTGAAAAAATGCTACCTATCTCAAAGATTTATGGTGAGGATTAGAAATTTTTACAAGATACTTGGAATGGTACCTAGCTTTTATAAACACTCATTTCCATTATAAATATGATTTTACCTAACAGGTGTTCTTTTCAGTATACACTCCTATAGAATATTCTCTGCAACACAGTGAAGAAATTTATCTTAAATTTCTTCAGAGTGTAAAGGATGGTAATTTGGTATGTTTATTCACTATAATATATTTGATGCATTAATATAAAAGGATCTCTTATATAAACAGTTTGCAAAATCTCCTACTTAAGCAAAACAATCCAAGCACTTCATAGCTATTATTTATTCTTATGTAAATACAAAACAGTCTAAAGCTTTCACACCTGATACCAGTAGTTACATAGTGAGTTTAATGGCTTTAACAATAGAAGGGAAGAAAAGATTTTAAATTCTCATGCTGTCCTTTCCCCAAAATTAACATCAATTACTAAAGTTGGTTTCCTGTTCCTAGGTTATAGTAGAGATACATGGGGTAGATTAATGTTTGTGAGTACCTTGTGAGGACTTTTGCAATCAACTGTTCTTTTTCTAAGCTCTCTGCTGTTGTATGCTTAGGGATTCTAGCTTCTTTTTATTTTATTCTAAAGTAATTTCAGTGTTTTGACCTTTGCCTGATTCACTGCATTTAGGTTTGCTGTGCAACTTTGGTTATTTTCCCCACTTTTTGTTAAAACTTCTTTCAGTTTTATTAAGACTTGTAGAATAAAATGTATTAAGAGTAAACCCCTCCTTCTAATTTGCATTCTGTTGTAGGAAGAAAAAGCAAAAAATGGCCTTATACAACATCATCAAAATATTTTAATCCCAGTCTGCATTGCTTTATGAATAAATTCTTTTTTAAAAAATAAAAGAGCCTGAACAGTCAAGATATAATTATGGTATCTTAAGGTGAATGATGAACCCAACTCAATTCGATGTTAAGAAGATTGGGAAGTCATCTTGTTTTACTCTAAAATACTAAGATTTCTATTTTGCCTGACAGCTTAATGTTTAAACTTGTTTGAAACTCCCACCCGTGCTCTGAACTCACCTGTGCCTGGATTTTCTTTACCAGAAAACAACCCTCCCTAAAACCTCAATGGCACCTCATAAATTGTGATGTTGGATCTCAGTTTACTTTCTACGTCCTTCTTAAAGTATAGTTCCAACTTCCTTGGTGTTACTTTGCTGCACTCTGGCTGGGCAAAAATCACGAACCACTCAAGCAGGAACAAACTTTATTTCCGAACTCCTCCAAACACCAGCCCCATGGCCTTCTCTGGGACACACCACACAACAATTGGAACTCCCTCCACCTGAACTTCACCAACCAATGTGAACTCCCCAGGAAATCCCCGCAAGAACTGCAAAGTAGCGGGAGCTCGAGGTGGACAGCAGGGTTCTATATACAATTGAATCAATCCAGCATCATCATAATGGCTCACCTCTCAACCATTACTTCTGGCAAAATGCCAGGGGTCGTTCTGACCCGACTGTGGCTCTCAACATCTCCCCCCTTCTGTTTAATTAAACAACAAGCATGTGCCTTAGGGACCGTGCCTGTCTTAAGTTGTCCAATACTACATATGGTCTTTACCCATCATTGGATGAGCTGACTTCAAGGAGTTAGCCTCCTGTCTTAGGTTGGTACCATTACAATTAGATCTTACCCGTCATTGACTACCAGTCCAGCATATAGCCATACTTGTGGATAGACCTTTGCATTAGTGTGTGGGGGGTGAGGTTCTTTGCCTCACCTGTTGGCCCCTAAATTTCACCTTTGTATCAGTGGGGGGGGTGAGGGTCTTTGCCTCACCTCTGTTGGACCCCAAATTTGGCCTTTGCACCAGTGGGAGGTGAGGTTCTTTTCTTCACCTCTGTTGGCCCCCAAATTTGGCCTTGGCACCAGTCGGGGGTGAGGTTCTTTGCCTCTCCTCTGTTGGCCCCAAAATTTGGCCTTGGTGCCAGTGGGGGGGTGAGGTTCTTTGCCTCACCTATGTTGGCCCCCAAATTTTATACCATCAGAAGCAGAAGGGAGGAGGATGCAAAATGCCATGACACCAAGCCAAATGACAGTTCCTTTTGGAAAAATTGTACCACCGATGACACCATCAGCAAAGATACCCCAGCACTACCACAATTCTCTGCACCAACAGATAGTTCACAATGCATACAAGTGATACATAGTCCAGGTAAGTTCTGCAAGCAGTTCAAAGCAGAGGAATCTAATATGTCCATTTCCTCCCAAAGTAAATCGACTCCTTGATTGAGCATCACTTGTTGAGTTACATTATTCATTGATGCACCAGTTTATACAGTTGTTGTGATAGCTATCACAGAAGCTGTAGTTTGGTTTTATCTTTGTCTTCACCAACACTGGGATGAAGATAGGAATTCTGGCAATGACAGCTAAAAAAATTATTTAACATTCCAGCAGGCACTATGAAAACAATTTTCTGAACAATTTACATTATCCTGAACAGAATTATTAAATATAATGAAAAGGAAAGGTGAAAGTAAATAAACAGGACTGTTAACCTCCTTTTTGTTCACATATTAAAACAATCCTAAACAGCTGTTTACCCAATTTAAACCATTTAAATCACATGAATAAAAAAAAATTGGATCCATTTTTTCATGAGTTCTCCTCATATATGATATATGGACATACGCACATACAGACATACAACACAAAACAGAAGTGTGCACAGGATACATACAACACATAACAGTAAAGGCCTTGTAGCTTTTCACAGGTGAAATCTCCATTGCAATTTTTAAAAACTCCACAGTCAAAAAATAGAACTGATCAGAAAAACATTAACCTAGGTCTGTATGAGCTCAAAAAATAAATATTATTTTATATTATTATTATACTAAATATTCTCTGAGAAATGGAAATCTGCTTCCAGTGAATAACTCAGGTTGAAAATTATTATATTAGTCAGCTTATCACAATGGTAAAAAATACTTGAGAAAAATAATTCAAAAGAAGACTTATTATGGTTCATAGTTTCTGAGGTTTCAGTCCATTGTTGGCTGGCTCCATTGCTATGAGCCTGTGGAAAGCTCTACAGTGGAATGGGCATGGTGGAGCATAACTGCTCTCCTCATGACAGAAGATAGATAGATAGATAGATAGATAGATGATAGATAGATAGATAGATAGATAGATAGATAGATAGATAGATAGATAGAGACAGAGAGAGAGAGAGAGGATTCAGGGAAGATATAAAGTACCCAGGGGGTGTGATCCAAAGAAACCATTCCTTTCTCTGAAGAATAATTCAATCCAAATTACTAAAATATCAATGGATTAAACCACCAGAGTTTAGAACTATCATGATCTAATCATTTCCTAAAAGAACTACTTCTAAGTATTGTTGCATTGAGGACCAAGCCTTTAGCACATGAGCCTTTGTGGAACATTCTAGATCCAAACCATAACAATTATTTCAAAATAATTTCCCTCTCCTTAATATGACATCATTGACTCACTATATATTCCTGAGAAAGCAAGCCAACCTGGTAAATAGTATTTCATACTGATCCACTATTTGGCAATGTATCATAGCTTATGCTCTTATGCATAAAGAAGTTTTGCTCTAACAGAGGAGAAAGCAGTTCATCTCATTTCAAATCTGATGAACTTTTAACAGTTTTTTTTATTAAAACCAATGTGTATGACTTTAAATAAGCTACTTCTAAATTGTACATGTCCTTGAAATAGCAAGGTCTAACTTCTCTATGTATGCATAGAGAAGTGAATATGCAAGTGTATAGTTTCTGGTCACTAGTGCATAGAAATGAGTCAAAGAATTGAATGTTGTTTAGATGGGAAAGACTTATCACATTTGGAGAGAAATTAATTAATTAGGGCCAAACACCACCAGGGAAAAAAATCTGTATTTGTAAATTTTCTAATTTTACAGAAGATATCTATGTTATTGGGTCTTATCATGCATTTGTATATTCTTCTTTTAGGAGTCAAAGAAAAATAGTTGACTTCCAGGACTTTATTAAAAGAAGAAAGTTTCAAGAGAGTCCCTACACTGCTCACTATCTATCTATCCCTGTATCCTACATCACCTAAATTATGTTGGTATCTACATTAAATATGCCATTATAAAACACCACAGACTGGGTTGCTGAAGCAGAACTTACATCTCACAGTCTGGAGGTTGGAAGTCCAAGATTGGACTGACATCAATGGTGTGAGAGCTTCCTTTATAACTTACAGATACCTCACTTCTTGCTGCATTTGTGAATGACAGAAATAAAAAGTTCAAGTTGTCATTTTATGATGGTATTAATGCCATCAAGTGGGCCTCACATTCATGGTGCCATCTAAACCAAATCTAAAACTTATTACTTCTCAAAGACCACACATTTGGGACTTAACCCTTCAGTATTAGAGACATTTCAGGATTTAGTTATTTAGTCCTCATGGGACTTCAAAGCAAATATCAAGACTACCAATTGCCCTGAGGCAAGACTAAGTAAATTAATCTTACCAGTCCCATGTTCAGGGGTCAGTAGCTTATAGTTTATTTATAAAAACATAGCACAAAAATAATACCACATTATAGGAACATTCTATACACTACCAAAAAAATATTTTCAATATAGAACATAATTTTTATTAACCAATAAACAAAAACTCATAGGATGCATTTCTGTACTGTCAGTATATTAAAAAGTAAATTTGTCTTTTCCACTTCACTGGTTCATTCTTCTATTTCTATAAGCATATTTTAACACCCGCTTCCCAATTAAATCTTCTGTCAGCCCTACCATCTTTTTGAACTACTGATGTCTCCATTGGTGAGGCTTTTATCTGTAAGATGACCTTTCTTTTGGGTCTCTACTCTTTACCCCTCTAAATGGACCACTGATTTTAATCTTGTAAAACTCAACTTTTCATATTTCTATACACATATCATTAATCTTTTCTATTTGAAGTTACTGATTGATGGAAGAGTTAAGCTACCTAAATCCTAGCAACAGAGGGTAGAGAGATGATTAGATTTCTTTCCCTTTTGCTGTCTGATAACCTCCAGACTTACACAAGTGCCCATTTCCAGACTAATTCCCATTGTGAATAAACACAGCAAGACTGCCCTTATTAATTTCTGCATTTGCCCAAATGGACATTATGCTTAGATAAAGGAGAGAACACCTAAGTAAAGATGGACATGGGGAAGAGATCCATGTAGACACTGGATAGGAGCTCAAGAACTCAGGGATCAGTGGAGCACAGCTTAGAAAGAAAGGCCACAGGCACTGGGTAGAAACATCCTTTTAGATCCAGAGTATACTTACCCTTAGAAGGTGGGCACAATAAGAGAAGAGTACCAACAGGTTCTTTCACAACAGGGAGACTTACCCCAGGAAACCTCATTGCCAAGATTAGTGGGGGCACTGGCTATGGCTGTCTCTTATCTATTCTACCATTTCAACCTAGTGTATTAAATGTATTAGTACATAATCTCAAATTTAGTCTGTGCTATCACCATCCTTTCTGTAATTTAGGGGCCACTTAAATTTCTTAATCTTCCATTATTGTATCTTTCATCTCTTTTTAGCAACCATACTATCTTTCCCTGGTTAAAGCAATTAACAGCTTTGTCATGAAAATTAAATTGCCTCATATGATGCTGCACAGCAAGTTGCATAATAAGACCTGTGACACCCAATAATATGAAGATACTAAGCAACCATGAAGATTATCCTCTTTCAACTTGAGATAGTAATGACATCCATTAACTCCCAAAGAAATGAATGTCTACAGAATGAATTTCAGAAGTTTTCTGAAATTCTGATGGAATGGGAAGCTGTTGTTAGGAAGAGGATCTTGGTGTCAAATCACAAACCACAAATAACCTTCTATTTTTACCTGAAAACATCTTTGATCACAGCAGAAAATTGTCAAAAATCAAAATTTCTGAAAAGTCAAAAAAATGCAATCAAAATGGTTAATACCATTTTGTTTTATTTTTTAAAGTAATATTATAGGTTAATTCACCAAATTTTTTTAAAATGCTGAATCTGTATTAAAATAAATATGCTTTAGATGATCTAAAGTTTGTAACTTGCATCCAGAAAAATAAGTGTTTTAAGTTTATATCATGTAGGTACCTCAAGAAAGAGAAAGGCAGGTTGAATTCTGCACCTTGCTATTCTTTATTGGGGTGAAATAATCCTCATAACTGGCTTTGAACGAAGCAATCAGTAACAAAATTTGATTTGTAAACCATAAATCAACTTAGAAATCTGTCAATTTTCAATGCTGTCAGTTAATATGTCAATTCTCAATGATTATCTTATTTATAAATGGAACATTCCTTTATCCATCAGGTAGAGAAATAGATGAAATTTTAACATTAGACCCAAGTTTGGCATGATACTGGAAGACAGTGAAAACTGAAACTAAGAACTTCTTAGGCAGAACTTCAAGGCAGACTTGCCTCTACAGAAGGAATGTAGGAACTCTGAGTTTTCAATCATATCCTCTGCAGCAATTCTAAGGAAGCATTAATGACTCCAGTCCAGGCCAACATTCTGAATTTGGATCTGAAAGTAGTTCTAAAATATTTTCTTTGTTACTTTTTCCTGTGCAAAAAAAAAAGTCAATTTTGGTACTTCCAAAGCAGCAGATGATTACTAGAAGATAGGAAAATGTTATGAGTACATTAATTTGTTTTATCATAAACACTGAATTTAAGGTGTGATTTTTTTACACACTTAAAGTATATTGGAATTTTACATTGTTGGTGAGACTGCAGAAGTACAACCACTCTTTGAAGTAATATAGAGATTCCTCAAAAAATTAGAGATGGAACCACAATATCACCCAGCTGTCCCATTTCTCAGTACATATCAAAAAAAACTAAAATCGATATACTATAGCATACAGGCACCTCAATGTTTATAGGAGCACAATTCACAATAGCTAAATTATGGAATCAACCCAGATGCATGTCAATAGGTGAATGAATTAAGAATGTATATATTAACAATGGAGTTTTAGTCAGCCATAAAAACAAAAATTCTGGCATTTGCCACGGAATGAATAGAAATGGAAAATATCATGCTAACTAAAATTAGTCAAATTCAGAAACACGAAGGTCAAATGTTTTCTCTCTGATGTGGAAGCTAGAGTAAAATAAAGGAAAAATGGAGGGAAGCATAAGACTATATAAATAACAAATCAGTTACAAATTAACAGATGAGCCAAGGAAGTCCAATAAAGTAGAAGGAGAAGGTGGAGCATAGGAGGGAAAACGGGATCAGGAAGTCAAATTGATTTTCATGCATGTATGAGTTTATCAGGATGAACCAAACTATTATACATAACTATAAAGCCCTAATAATAATGTTTAAAAATAAATAAGTAAATAAAAATAATTTCATCAATGAAATTCATCATACTAAGAAACTAGATGATACAGAAATTATCTTTGTAGTTATAAGAATGAGATCCTTCAAATTGTAGGAAAGAAGAGGAAACCCTAAACTGCCTATCATAGGAAGTGAAACATAAACTTAAGCATGACAACATTTGGTGGAGTATTGAAAGGAGATTAAAAGGAGATCTGGGAGTGTCTCTGGCATCCGAAGGTCTACACACTTCCTTACCCAGCAGCAGCAACTCCCATGGCATATGGGAGCTCTTGCTTTTCCCATCACAAAATAAACTCATTTGTATCTCTGTGCCTTTGTCAAAATTATTTCATCTTTCGTTCCCAGCCTTCCCTTCTAAATACTATTCTACAATGGAAAAATATAGACTTTATGACAATTGACTGAGAAGTAGATTGCATGGAGACTCTCATGCTGAACAAAATAAGTCAATAAATGATTGATTTTTTTTCCTTTTTGTAGTGATGGGATTGAACACAGGGCCTTGTGCATGCAAGGCAAGCACTCTACCAACGGAGCTATAACCCCAGCCCTGACTTAATTTTTTAGTTAAATATATTTAGTTTTGAAATTCAAAAAGTTTACATTTGGACCCACTCTTTATTTACAGGTCTCACTATTCTTACCAACCTTAGTACTCAAATAAATAAATAGATAAATAAAGCCTGTTTGACCAACTGATGGTGTGAGCCAACCAGGTAATTGTTTGCAAAAAGGGACTAAAGAAAACATCCCTAGTGAAAGCAAGTTTAGTGGAATTTTATGCTAGCACAGCCTCAATAGACAGAATAAAGAAGAAAAAATTAATTAATAGCTGTGTTCCTGCCTGAACTCCCTGATGATCAGACATTGGGTCTTGATATCAGACTATGACTAAAATCTGACTCCTAAAAAATTGTGAGATGTTTAGAGCTCTTAAAAAACATAATTCAGAGAGGTAGAAAATAGCACTCTCCAAGATGTTCCAGAAATGTCTGCCCTCATCAGGCTCCCTGATGCACAGTTCTCTAGAGGCACAGTTCTCCAGTGAACTTGAAATAGCAGGTGAAGTGTTATCCAGGAGACAGCAGAACAGGAACCTGGAAAACCAGCTAGCTGCAGGCTGGTTAATCAACACGTGTAGCATTTTGTTGTTGTTGTTCTAGCATCCTGTGATGGGACATACATGGGGAAGGGGTGCTCTCTTATTACACAAGGCAAGGACTAGGGAAATGAGGTTTACAAATTTCTTTTCCCTAGTTCTTGCCTTATATTGAAAATTCTATGAATGTAAACTCCTCTATGACAAATAGTAGCTATGCAGCCAATTGAAGGAATAAAAGGTAGAAAAAGGGGGAAGAAAGAAAGAAGTAAAAATGAAGATTATTTTTCTGTAGGGTTATAGTTATTAAACTTTTAAAAATTAGAAATTATTAGACCTGAACTCTTCCTTCTGTTGCTAGTCTAAATTGACTCTAATCTTTTCCTTATGTGATATGGCATCCCTCAATTAGCACCTTAAATTTAACAGTCCTCAACTCTGTTCATCTGAGCAAGTGATTTCCATTTCTTCCTGTCCTGCATGTCAACATTCTAAGCAATGACAATGCTTAGCAAAGAGCGATAATTAATTCTCAATCACCTGGAAGGAAGACTGGGGATAATGTCTGAGTCCATTTAGGCTGCTTAACAAAATGCCTTATCACTGGGTGATGCATAAGCAACAGGTATTTATTTATATAAAAGTTCTAGAAGCTAGAAAGTCCAAGATCAAAGTGATACCTAGTTTAGCATTTTTGGATGTAAATCTGTCATTTCCATTAACAAATCAATTCATACTGTTGACAATCTTCTCTTCCAGCATGTTGTTATTTATCAGATGATATATGAAAGAATTAGATATGAGTCTTGCACAAAATAAGTTCATCCTTTATTTTATTTTATGTAACAAAATTCATATATATCAGATAATTTATAATGAGACATGTTTGTATATCAACATATATAAAATGTGCATGCAGGCCCTCTTTTCTTTTTCAGAGAAAACATCTAATAACCTGAAAAAGCCTACACCACTTAATATCATTGCATCAGGGCTTATCTTTTTTTATTTTTCTGGTTCTTTTTTGTTATACATGACAGGAGAATCATTTTGATATAATTATACAAGCATGGAATATATCTTATTCTAATTAGGACCCCATTCTTATGGATGTACACCATGGTGGATCACTATGGTTTATTCATATTTTGTACATAGTACATAGTAGATTTATTCTACTGTCTTTCCTTTTCCTGTGTTCCTTCCCTGCCCTCCATTCCCCCTTGTTTAGTCTACTGAATGTCTATTCTTCCCCTCTCCCCCTAATTTTGGATTACCTTCCCCATATCATTGAAAACATTCCACCTTTGGCTTTTGGGGACTGTTTTGTTTCACTGATTATGATAGTCTCCTGATCCATATATTTACATGCAAATGTCAAAGTCATTGTACATTATGGCTGAATAATACTATTTTAATGTTTGAATTTTGAATGAATACAAACATTGAGAGTAAAGTTGACTTTTAAATCTCAGCATTGACACTTAATAGTTGTATATCTTTGGTGATATTACCTAAATTCTCTGTGGGAACTCTTATCTGAAAATAAGGAACATGCTGAAATGGTGTGGAGATTCAATGAGATAACATATAACATATAACATATTACACATGCTAGGTTAGTTTGAATTTCAATGTTTTCTTTAACACCTATCTTTGACTAGTATGTAACATACACATTTCTCAAAAGGCAGAATAGTGTGAGAATGCAATGATTCCCTCTTGAGAATTTACCTAAAGGTACTATATTTTAAAATGGTATCTCTGTAAACACAATTAAAGGCCCTGCCTACACACGGCACACACATGTGTCTTATTTGTGAATTGTGTTAAGCAAGAGTTTTTTGTTCTCAAATAAATGATGAGCTTATTGTGGGCCAGATTCATATATCTAGGACTTTCAAATATGATATTTGAGAGTCCTAGATATATGAACCTGGATACTTTCAAATATCATCCAAATGATATCATGCTGGGAAGAGAAGATTTTCAATAGTATGAATTGATTTGTTGATGTTACAAAGCAAATGTCTAGGAAGTGACAAATTGACTTCCAAACTTGCTAAATTCTATAACTGAAAGAATCATCAAGTTGATAATAAATTTTCTTGATTATGTTGTCATTTGTCTTTTTTTCCTCCTTTTAACATGGATATAATCCAAAATTTCAAACCAGGGTCACCAAGTAATAAAATAATGATCAATGACCTACATCTTTTTTAATAGAGGGGAAATATCAGCTCACAACCATCTCAAAGAAACACTGCATGACATTCAGTGTGTGTGTGTGTGTGTGTGTGTGTGTGTGTGTGTGTGTGTCTGTGTCTGTGCATATGTGTGTGTGTGTGTAACTTTTCACTTAATTTTAAATGACACTCTCTCCCTAAAACTCAAGACTTTAGACAAGTTCAGTTTTTCATGTCCTCCAGAATAAAAACACTTTTCAAATGTGATTTTTCTTAGGATTACTATTGGAGTTACTGCTTCAGTTATATACTTAAGATTAGGTTGAAATATAATATATACATATATATTTTCATTTAATATAACCTCATATATAATATGTATTACATATATTCATATATATCTATACATGAAGATTATGTGTGTGTGTATATGTGTGTGTGTGTGTGTGTATTTAACCACCCAAACACCATATGATTAACTAAAAATCCATATGGTTAATTATAGGAATATATATATCCTAGTCCTAAAGAAGAAATGTATGGTTTATTACAGGAGGAGATCTGTGTTTGTGTGTGTGTGTGTTGGAGGGTGTATCTCCGACCCTAAGAAAAATCACATTTGAAAAGTGTTTTTATACACACACACACACACACACACACACATATTCATTTCTCTTGTGTTTGTTGAATTACATTCTAAAATATCCCCTTACTACAAAAGGTAATAGGAAAAAAGGTTGTTTTAAAAATTGATTTTCAAACCATGAGGCAGCACTTTAATTTGCATATGGGGCAACTATATCTCCTTAACTATTGTTTATTAAATTCTAAAACCTCATCCTATTTTGAGAGCAACTTCTTCTGGCCAGATACACTTCTACACCATTGCTCTTGCACATGCTTTCTCCCCAAGTCAAGAATGTACTCTATCTAAGCCCTAAAATCAATTCTTTTCATTTGAATGTCACAGTCTTCTCTAAACATCCCTTCAATATTGATCATTTTCTTTTCAACTTTGCACAAGATGATGTCAGCACATCATTTCATTTCAGGGGAAACTTCATGGCCCATGGCTCTTGTTGAAGTGAGAGGCCTAGTGAGCAAGTCTAAGTGTGATGTGCAATGGCTTCCAACCCAAAAGCTCACAAAAGACCTGTTACATGACCGGGTATGCAAATAAGTAGGGAGAAGCAAAACTTCCTTCATGGGAATTTGAATTAAGACAGGTAAGAAGATGACCCTAAAAGCAGAAAATGAAAGAAAGCAAATAGCAGAATCAGGAGATTGAATCCCAGCTTTGACACACACAGTGCTATGGAGGAATTATGAGGAAGAAGAAGCTCAGATGTAATGAAAAAACAAACAAAACAAAGACAGAGAGAAACAGTAGGCCGATGGAGCTCATACTATATACTCTTGTTGAGGGGAGTAAACACTAACAGGGGATGGGCTATGCTGATATGGGTCACCGGTATTTACAGCAAGAGAACCTTCTATTTAGACTCCAAGCTCTGTGTGCTCAAGCTCTACCAGAATGTGTGCTTCACTTGATACTACACATGTGGTGTTGCTCACCAATGTATAATCCATTAAATTTTTTACCAACAGTTTATAAGCATCTCGAGCTCTGTGGTCATATCTTTCTTCTCATTTTTACTGTTTTACTCAAATACCTAAACAATACTGGACACTTCCTAAATGTTTCCTCATCAATTTAAAACAATTTAGAGGTCCTACAAATTCATCTTCACCCAGAAATCCACAAATTTCAGGACTTATTATTTTAGTGTATAAAATAACAAGAATTGCAATCTAACTTGAATATGTTTATTTCCTCATTTTGTCATTATTGTTAGGGCTTGGCAATAAAAATTCAGCATAACTGGAGCCAAGTATCAAGAGTTTAATCTGTAGGTAGTTGAGTTTTAAAAATGGCAAGAACCTGTCAAAGATTGTTTATATTAAAAAATGAAGAAAAACATTATCACTGAATTATAAGAAGAAACATAGGAGTATAATATGTTTTTTCATTTGATTATCTATTCCCACCACTTGCTTTACAAATGGAATGAAGTCCACAGTTTTTAAATAAGTATAAAAATGAGTATAAAAAGTGTCAAATATGCAAGTCACAGGAAAATGCCAGAATAATTTCTGGGTAGTTTCAAAGTATACAAATGGATAAAACAGAAGTATTAGTCCTCTTGAAATTAAAGACAGTTATTAAGTTATCATGCAGTATCTTCTTTTGACTAAATAATTTTATCTTCCTTAGCATTTTTATAGAAGTCCTTTTCCTCCCTTTAGTCATTGGTAAGTTTTTATTTTTCTGAACCAGCCAATTTTTCCACATCCTCTTCAAGTAATTTCTATGACTTTACAATCAATTTGTGTTGAACAGCAGGATGAACTCAAAGGATCAAAGATTCATTTAGATTTTATTGGCTTGTATTACAATAGCGACAGAATGTTCTGGCTTATAGACCAAGAAGAGGAAATAAATATTGCATGTCTGACCTGCAGAAAAGTTTTTAATTCTATTATAAATGTTACTTTCCTCAGAAACCAAATTGTCTTCATTATGCAACAGATGGAGGGCTCAGGAGCTCTCAATTTTTCCCTTCTGATTCTCATAATCCTGAACCAAATAGTTGAGCCCTTCTGAATATTTGGGGAAAAGGACGCTCCTCTTCATGCTCTTCTTACACTTTGGCATTTCTGGCTTATCTGTGAATGATCCAGATGTACTTTTCAGCACCGCATCTCCCTGCTGTTTTTCCAGATACTAGCATTCATTTTTATAAGTTACACATAAATTTGGCCCACAGAAATATGGGTACAGGGTGGGGGCAGAAGATAAAACAAATAGGAAAAATTTTAAAACTTTTAAGACAAGCTCAATGTTTCAGTCAGTATTCCTGGAAAATTAACTCAGCAATTTTAATTCGTTAGCTGATAATCAAAAATTTGTCATTATCTTGATCTGCACTTAAAAGAGTCCCCTTTGATATTATTGCTGTTCCAAGACAGAGTGCTGAAGAGAAATACAGGTGAGGGATTGAATGGAGACTTAGTACAACAAGGTTATGATACTTATTTTGAATTAGTAATTAGGCAACTTTCCAGTTTTCAAAGTTTCATTCTTCATTTGAACAACATACATGGAATAATACATGCACCATATAATTTCCTAAGCAGTTGACCTCAATAAATAAAGAAAGTTAACTTTGAAGACTCCAAAGTTCTTTCTCTCTTACTGATTTTTACGGTCTTTACGGTCTTACTGATTTTTGAGGCTAATGAAGTTGCTTGGCACCTTCATTTCATTTCTGGATATTCTTTCACTTTGCTCCTATTCTGAGGTGCTTCATTCTACAAGAATCACAGATTCTTAACTGAACACATATTTTTAAAATCTCATTCAATTTACACAGGTTCTCTTCAACTAAAAACAGATATGTGTCCTTTACCATATCCCAATATACCTTGCACATACATGCTCTGAAAAGAGTAGAAAAGCTTGCACTTTTATATTCTTAATATTTAATGAACACAGGGGTCATGGTTTGGATGTGAGTTGTCCCCCAAGTCTCACATGTAAGATGATGCAAGAATGTTCAGAGAATAAATGATTGAGTTAGGGGAGCCTTAACCAATCAGTGATTCAACCCCCTGATAGGGATTGAGTGAGTGGTAAATAAAGTGGTAGGTGTGGCTGGAGGAGGGGAAATTGAGACATGGCAATCTGGTGAGTGGACTCTATCTCTGCTTCCTCATCATGTGAGCCATGTCTCTCTGCCACACTCTTCTGCCATGATGTCCTGCCTCACCTTGAACTCAAGAAATGGAGGTGGCCTTAGATGAATTAAGACTCATAAAACCATGAGCCCCTAATAAACTTTTCCTCTTCTTCAGTTGTTCTGGTTGGGACTTTTAATTAAGACACAGCAGAAAAAAAAAGCTGACTGAAACAATAAGTATGCCCCAACAGCTTAGGAGGAAAATTATTTGACAGCCCTGCCTGTATACAGTCCATTTTGTATTGGTCTTATTCAATAATCTAGGGTACAGCAGGATTTGAACCAAGGCTGCTAGGACAAGAGTTCACAGCATCTATGGTGAGGGGTTAACCTGGGTTTTCACAAGTTAGTCTAGGCAATAAATGTTTCCCATCTATAGGTACAGTAAAAACCTTTTGCCCTATTATAGCTAATGAATGAATTGAAACTTTTTCACCATTTTCAACAGGAGTTTAGACACTTTGTGCAACTTATACTAAATGCAATTTTCAAGAAAAAGAGTAATTTTGAAGTCATAAAATTACAAATGTGATGGCAGAGATTGTTTGATAAATTTAGACTAGAGGCTGTTTGCTATACCACTTGACTTTTTACCTAAGGAAATTTTTATTATCATTTAAAGAAAATGCACATTATGCTTATTTGATGTAATAATATTTCACAAAATTTTGATTTGCATGAACTCAATAAAATAAATAAAACGTATATTTGGCTTCATTTTTCTTTTAAAAAATTATTTCTAGCTCTTCTTCAGCTTATTTAAGTTTTGGATACTGGGATAACTACTGATTAAGAATTATAATCAGAAAGCAAGAATTTTGTATTCTAATTAGTACTACTAGAAGTTTGAAGTCACTATAGTGTCAATATAGTGACTTTATTATGATGAGGCCCCAGGAAGAGGATAGTGCATACAAAGTTCTCATAGACTGTCTAGCACAAAGTTAATTTGGGACCCCAAATTTTTGGTTATATTTACTTATTCACGAGGAAGATGGTCTGATACTTTTCAGTTTTTGTACAATATTATGTATTTCTATATATATATTTGCATCAACTAATCTTTTTTAAATTTGTTCTAATTAGTTATACGTGACAATGAAATGCATTTTGATTCATCAACATAAATGGAAGTTCTATTTCTTCTGGTTGTACATGATGTAGAATCACATTTGTTGTATAGTCATACATGGACGTTGGGTAATAATGTTAGGTTCACTCTACTATTTTTTCAACCCTTTTACCCATCCTTCCCTTTTCTGCTCTCTACCTAATCCAGAGCAACTCTTTTCTTCCCCCCAGTTGTGAATTAGTATCCACATATCAGAGAAAGCAGACAGCCTTTGATTTTTGTTTGTTTGTTTGTTTGTTTGTTTGTTTTTGGTAATCAACAACCAGCAAGCCAGGTCTAAAATTCTTTAAGTAGGATACTGGGTTTTAACTTTAATGTTTACATTTGTACTCATGGTTCCTCTTATATTTAATTGGGCTCAATCTTAGTACTGAGAGTCAGACTTACATCTTGTCTGTGTTATCAGTGAGGGCCTAGCATCTCTAATGACCTCTAGTTGTTTTAGTGAAAGTTGTATTATTGTAAAGCATTAACAGAAAATATTATGAAGTTTACAATAAAAATATGAAATGATATTAGCAAGAGTAAGCCATGTTGACTTTGCATAATAGTTATGATGCACGAAACATAATTTTTATAATCTGAAACCTTTAGTTTAGACTTCAATTTGAAAAAAAAAAGAGCTTGGTGGAATGCTCTTGTAAATCTAATAAAATTTAAAAGATTTGTATAAGTGAAAGATATGAATACAACTAGTATACCAAGAAGCAAGTAACAGCACCATAATTGCACTGTTGTTCTTATTTTAACCAAGTTTAGTTTTAAAGAAAAATTCAGAATCTATAGTGTAGTTTAATCCTCTAAACTAACAGTGATGATATAAAAAGAGTTCTACATATTAAAAATCCTTAGACTAGTTTCTCTCAATAATAAAACTTTACACAAAAATTATCTGGAAAGATAAGAGCAGATTTACTCCCAACCTCACCGTGTGTATGTGGGGGCAGAGGATCTTTACTCACAGAAGCCACAGGAAGCAGCCAGAGCCCCCATTCCGGAACCTCTCTGATGTCACACTTGTCGTCATGACACTCTGGGTACAAACCCAGAAGAGCCATCTGGTGGCTCTCATTTGTTTGAGAGCAGGCGATGAGCCAAGATGATCTCAAATGTTTTCTCACCTTCACCCAAAACTCCAGCCAGATCTGCCTGGCTTTTGCCAAGCCTTTGGGCATCCTTTAGTGTGTCAGCACTGACCACTTTGAGTGGCCTGTTTTTCTCCATCCCGTGAGTATCTCATGCAAGCTGCTAGATTTCTTACAAAGAGCTAGAAGGGAAAATAGTGATAGTGAAGAGGCAGGGAAGTGGAGAGAGAGGATCAGGAAGGGGAAGAAGGATATATAATCAGAAGCATAGAGATCTAGAGTGCCTGATGCATTTAGGAACCGGTGGGTAATGCTAGTGACATTTGATGGTGTCTGTGGTATGTTTCTAGCCTAGATATTTAAAACTGTCCTTAAGGAGTGTGAGTCCTACCTCAGGCAGGCCAGGCCTCATGGGGCACTCTGGGTTGCCCCAGACTAGAACTGAGTCTGGCTCTGTTTTCAGCTGCCGAGCCCTGGCCCAGAGTGGAGAATGGGCCCTTCCAGTGGCCACTGGGATCCTCTGTCTCCTCAGTTTCTACAGCCTCATTTGCATGAACATATCAGACCCAGGCATATTGCACAGAGGTAAGGCCTCAGAACCTGGAGAAGGAGGGGGTAGCCCAAGGGCTGAGGCCTATAGGGTGATTTCTAAAGTGCTCACCCCACCTAGGGCCTCAGAATCCCTTCTCTCAATGTCATCCTTAATTAGGTGCTGGCAATTTATTTCCCAAGCCACTGAGGTGTGATAAAACAGAATCATGGAGGTTTTCCAGGTGCTTTAGAAGACCTATCAGGCTGGCAAAAGAGGCCAGGCAGGCTCCTCCAAACCACGCAATTGATCCTAACTCCTTCCTATTTCACACAAGTCTCTAATCACTGATCACTATTCCAAAGGGTGGAGCTCCATAGAGAGCTCTTCTGGCTGGAAACCCCCTTCTCTCTGACTGCAAGCCCATGTGAGTGGTCAGCTTGCTCAACAGGAACCGGGATTCTCCTGCCCACCTCCTCCCCACCGTCTTGCTGTCTTGTGATTCTACGGGGCTGCCCCAAGCAGCAGAGTGCTCCAAGGGCCTCCTGCCACTACCCAAACTTCTTCTCATGCCAGGCTCTGTCGAGCAGAAACCAGAGGCATCCTATGTGGCACACTTGAACAACAAATCTTTCCCAATGCCATGGTGTGCCAAATGTCATCTCCACCGCCCGCCCCGAACACACCACTGTGAAACCTGCAACATCTGTGTGGAGGTGAGTACTCGTCCTCCCAGTCCACTCACCAACCCATCCCCAGGCACCTAGCCAGGAGAAGGAACCACCCATCATAAGGGGGCCAGGGGTCTGTATGAGACCATCTTCCCACACTGCTATAAGTAGCTCTGACACACTGTTAGTCGCTTACATATGTCATTGGCTCTGTGTCTGCACCTGTCCTGAGAGGCTGGCCTTGCTTGCACTGGTGCTGACATGCAAAGGGCATCCCATCCGTGCTGACCTGGTGGAGCCAGGGGGAGGAAAGGCAGTGACTGTCCCATCCCCTGCCTTGCTGATACTATAGACCCAAATTTTAGGCCGGATGCTGCCCTGTTCTGGGGATCTTTGCCTGTGCCCCTCTGGGTGTCCCAGTTGGAGGGTTTCCTGGGTTCTCAGTGCTTTTCTCTCATGTGCAACCCTGCATGGGTTTACAAGTGCACAAGACTGGCTGGGAAAGGCTGTTTCTTTCATCTTTATCCAGTATCTGAGAAAATAGAGGCCCAGATTTATTCTACATCCTGTTCCAAGTCACACTGGGCAGGTCTTGTCTCTAAAGACCTCAGTCATGACAGGTGACCTGATGAGCCATGGAGTCCTAACTGTTCTCTAGCAATGGAAATGCTGCTTTCTCCCTGGTGATGGGAGCTCAAGTGTAGGCCCAGAGCAGGTGGCCTAGAGGGCTGGGTTGTGGGAGGCCTCAGGATTTGGGGGTGCTGGAGGCCAGGACTGACAGACCCTCAGTGCTGCCTCCTCTCCCCTAGGAATTCGACCACCACTGCAGGTGGGTGAACAACTGTGTGGGGCACCGCAACATCAGGCTCTACATGCTGCTCCTCCTCTCATTATGCCTCTACCTGGGTGCCGTGCTGGCTAGCTGTGTGGTATTCCTGGTACACAGAAGCAACATACCCTTCATGGACCGAGCCCTGACGTATCCACAAAGTCCCAAGGGCCCACACTGGGACCAGCTCTGGTGGAGGGGAGGGAGGGAGGGGTGGTCAGCCAAGGGACTGGGTAACTGAAGGCGGAGATGACTGGGCGGGGCTATAGGGAGAAGTCAGTTGGGAGAACCCGTTGGTGGACCCCTTGAAGGCTAGTGGGGGTGGGGCAGGACATGGCCTGTGGGATTGAGAATCCAGAGTGGGGCCCATGGAGTGGGGAAAGAAGGTTGAAGTGGGACAGGAAGGACCACAGTGAAGTGGGTGAGGTTGGGCTTAGGTGTAGTAGACTAATTGTCCAGTCCAGGGAGGAAGAGTTGGTGGGTGGGGGCAGTTGGGGCATGAAAAGGAAAGGGGACGGTCGATGGAAAGGCGGGGCCAGGAGGGAACTGTTCCCTGGCTTGGCTTCTTAGCCTGTGCACAGCATCATAGTGGCTGTACCTTCCGCTAGCCTCCTGGTGCGACTCATCCTGCAGCTGCTTATCAAGGCCAGTGCGGTGAGCACTGCCAGGCGCCCCTATGAGACCCAGGTAAGGGGACCAAATGTGTTTACCCTGATACCCAGCTGGCCACCTCTGCCACTAGGCACTATCTCTGCTTTCTCCACTGCCCTTGGCCCTGATGGTGCCCCTGAGTCCTTCCTGACCCACATCTTAAGATGCAGCCCAGATGTCTCCTCCCCATGGAGCTGGGTGGTCATGCTCCCTCCTGGGCGCATTGCATTGAAAGCCTACTGTGAGCTAGGCTGTGTGTTATTTGATGGATGGGTATAGAGGTGAGTAAATACATCCTGCCCTCATGCTGATAAGCAGCTTGCAATCAGAATAACACCAGCTGACACCCAGGAACACTCGAAGAGATGGGGTTGGTCCTGAGTGTGTAGCAGACAGGAAGAAACTGGGAGTTTGGCAAGGCAAGGGCTGTAGAATAGGACATGCCACTCTGTGTGTCCTTGGATGGTGTGTGATTTTGGATTGGCAGAAGGCCAGATTGCATTGCCTGTGAGAGACACACCTGTGCACAAAGGCATGGAAACATGGAAGTAGTGTGTGAGAACAACAATGGAGAAAGGGATCTAATTCAAGCACAGGGTAGCATGAGCAATGAGGTTAACCCCATGGGGTCAAGATTAGAAAGGCCCAGAAACTCAACCCTGGTAATTAGTTTGGATGAAGTCAAACCTGGAAGCCATGGCAAAATTTCCTCAAAATGTCATTAATGAGGAATAATTTACAAATCAAAAAATTTATCCTTTTCGTCTATAGTTTGGGATTTGGACAAATGCATACCATTGAGTACTCTCCACCATGGTCATGTTAGACCAGTTTCATTACTCCAGAAAATCCTTTCATCTCTTGTCAGTTTCTCTCCCTACATCCTTGTGGATTTTTGCTTCCCAGAATCATGTATCCGTGCAGTTGTGTGCTTTTTAGTCTGGCTTCATTCATTTAGCACAACACATTTGAGAGTCATCTATGTTGTTGCTCATATCAGTAGTCTGTTTCCTTTTATTTCTGTGTAGTACTGTATGGGTGCCCTGCATAGTGTAATACATTTACCATTTGAAGGATTTTTACATTGTATCTAGCTTGGGGCAGTAGTTTTTCTTTGTGTGTTTCTTTGTTTTTCTACCAGGAATTGAAAACAAGGATGCTTAATCACCGAGCAGCATTCCCAGTCCCCTCTATTTTTTCTTTTTGAATTTTTTAAAAACAGTTTGAGGCAGGATCTCTAAGTTGCTTAGGGCCTCACTAAGTTACAGATGCTGGCTTTAGTCCTCCTGTCTCAACCACCAAGACTTGACTATACAGTTTGGACAACTGTGCCAGATATTTTGGGGCAGTTCTAAAGAAAGATGCTACAAACTTTGGTGTACAAGCATCTGAACACAAGTTTCCATTTCTGTTAGGAAAAGTTTTAGGGGTGAGTATTGTGAGTTACAAAGTAAACTTAGGTAGAACAACATAAAGGAAACCACCTTATCATTCCTTCTTTCTACCAGCAATGCATGAGAATTCCAGTTGCTAAACTTCCTCACCAACATTTAACACTGTCATTTGTCGGTATTTTGTTTTATTTTCAAATTGTAGCCTGTCCATTACAGGAGTAGTAGTATCTCATTAAGGCTCCAGTCTGTGTTTTCCTAGTGAGCAATGACGATGAGCATATTATCATGTCTTATCAGCCACCCATATGGGTTCTCTATATTATATGAGGGTCCACATTTTGTAAATACTCTCTTGCGATTCGTGGTTTCTCATTTCATATTCTTCATACCATCTCCAAAGAGCAGGAGTTCTTAGTGGTGTTGTTTTTCCCATACTGGGGATTGAATCAGGGGTGCCCAACAACTGAGTTTCTTCCCCAGCATTTGTTGTTGTTTTTCACTCTACATGAAACATCATGTCACCTATGAGGAGCAGTTTCATTACTTTCTTTCCAATCTATGGGTCTTTATTGCTTTTTCACTTGGGGGTTGAACAGGAATGAGAAGGGTGGTCATGAGGGCCTTGGGACTCCTTTAGTAGGACAACAACTCCTCTAAAGGCTCCCTCAGGAAGACAGGTGGGCAGTACCACTGGGGGAAGGGGAAAGCTGCAGACCCAGGGACAGCTGAGAAGACAGAGGAGCCTGTGGGCTCAGCATTTCCCATCCTTAGTCACCCTTTCACCACAGCCATATCTGGTTCCCTCCCCCCTGTGACACCTCTGCTTAGCCCTTACTCTTCAGCCCTGTGGCCTTCCCTCCTCCTCCTCTCTCCAGCTTCAGTTCATCATTTAGTTTTCCTGGCAGCATTTTCCCTTCCCCCATCCTGTGGTTCTTCTAGATCCAGGTCAGGCCTTAGGCCATTGCCCTTCCTCCTCTGCTCTGCTCAGAATGAGGTCCTCCATGTCCAGATTGCCCAGTCTCAAGGGACCTAAATGTGGCCTGCCCTCTGGGATTCACCAGACAGGGCTCCTTTCCATTATTTGTAGCACCTGAAACAGGCACTAATTCCATGCTCCAACTTCCAGTCCCTTCCCTACTCCATTTCCTGACCTGAAGCTCCTCTAGAGACACTTGCTTGGTGCTTGGTGGCAAGGACACTAGGGAAAGAGCACATCTGTCCAAATCACAGTTCTATAACTGACTTGCAGGAAGACCTTGGCTGTGCTACTTACCCCCCTTGTCTATAAGTCTTCGCATCTCTAAAACAGGGAAATATGGGTTAATTCACACAAGACACATAGAACAGTGCCTGGTACCAGATAGTGTCCTACCTGCTGCTATTAGTATTACTACCATTCCTTCTGTGGTCAGCTACATGTGTCTCATCTTAAAACCCAAGTAACTCCCACCCTTAACATCCTAGGACTCCACTCTACTTGTTGTACCCTCTGTGCCTTATTCCCTGAAACAGTTGACAGTGCTCACTAGCTCCACCCTTCACTTCCTGGCCCACATCAGTCCAGACCCTGCCCTTGCTGTCATGATGATGCTCTCAACTAGGGGCAGAGCCAGCAGACATTCTTGAGACTACTCTTTCTGAACAGGACACAGCCTCTGAAACCAGAAGGAATGGAAATAGCCTTCTTGCATGTCTTAATGCTTAACGCTCTGGGGGTCTCCTCTGCATATACCTGGGTGCTGTGAGCTAGGTTGCCTATATAGGTCCCTTGATACCCTCTCCCTGCACTACCCTGGCCACTCCCCACCGTGCCCAGGGGCTCATGTTGCAGCTGCACTCTGGACCCTGAGTGTAGGCTGGCCATGCTGTTTGTAGTGTGTTTTCAAAACCCAGTGCAGTGACTTTATTTATCTATTTTTTTTGCTACTGAGTATTGCATCCAGGGACATTTTACCACTAAGCTACATCCTCAGTCCCTTCCATATTTTATTTTGAAGCAGGGACTCACTAAGTTGCTGAGGCTCCTCTCTAACTTTTGATCCTCTTGCCTCAGTGTCCTGAGAAACTGGGATTACAGGCATATACAACCATGTCTGCTTTGACTGAGATAGTTTTGATGCCCTGAAATATTTCTTGCTGGGGTGTATCTGAGTGGTAGAGCATGTGCTTATCATGTGCAAGGCCCTGGGTTCTTCAGTATCCAGTATACAAATAAAATTTGAATAAATGAGTGAACCAACAAACAAATAATCAACATTTGAGGTAGAAGAAAAGAGATAAAGAGACAGAATTCTGATGTCTTGAGTCCCCAAGTTCAGGGGAAGTAAAAGAGGCAGCAAGAAGTTGGGCAAAAAATGGACAAGAAGATACCATTTGATGTTGGTCTGTCCATTGAGACCCAGAATGTGAGCAGGAGCCACAAGAGTGGAGCCAGTGTGAGATGCTGTTCTGGGTACTCTAGAGGTGTTGGATTCTATTCAGGTCTGGTTGTATTCCTTGAGTGTGAGAGAGTAGAGGTATTCAAACAGTGCACAGTTTTTAAGTTTATTAATTATCATTTCTTTCAGCTTTTTTCTATACCATATGTACCCCAATCCTTAATATATTTTGTTTTGAGATAGGGTCTCACTAAGTTACTGTGGGCCTTCACAAGTTGTTGAGGCTGGCCTTGAACTTGTGATCTTCCAGCCTCAGCCTCCCAGGTCACTATGATTTCAGGCATCTAACATTGCACCTGGAAGGAAACTAATTTCTTCATTGCTGTGAATACCTTAAAGGAGGCAGAACCTCATAGAGCACAATGGTTCCTGTTGCTTTTTGGGTGTATTCCAGAGATGTTCTGATGTGAAATCCGCTTTCCTTCTTGTGCACAATAGTGTTGAAGGTCAAAGTCTTAATGTGGAGGCCATGGAGAATTGGGGGTGAACACAGGTGCTTCTGGGTCACTTGCCATTGTTCCAGAATATTTGCTAGTTAAAGCTGTTGAGTTTGGGTTGAGACTCAACCTAGTCTGGGAGCAGAAAGGGGAGAGACTGATGGTTGAAGTCAGAGGGAAGAGAAAATAGAGTAAGAAAGGGTACAAGCTAGTCAGTGTCCATGGGAGGACTTGACATTGGAGCATGACCTTTAATGTTTTGAGTACTAAAGGCTTCAGCCCAGATTTTCCTTTTCCATCTGATTAGTGACTATGAAAACATGATTGGGCATTTCTGCTTCCACTGCCCTCCCAGATAGTGAAAGTCAATAAAGATATATTTTTAGAAAGAAATCAAGAGGTGAGTAAATAATGTGGGAGCAGGATGGAGACACCATTATTGCATCAGTTGAGCAGAGCAGCACTAGAAATGTCTTAAATGATATCTGGAAGGATATGGCAAAGGGAGGTGAAAGGTGATGAGGGAGCCCTGAGAAGGCAGGAGATGTGGGTGCAATGTCAGCACTGGTCTGAAGAGAGCTGCTCACAAGTGTGTCAGGGAAGTCATTCTTTCAGAAGCCTGGGAAGGCTGGAGGCTCTGGGTCACTCTTGGGCTCCCCTGCCCTTGGAATCTTGCCACAGGTCTGGGTTGAGCCTTGCATTAACTTTTACCATCTTAAGGATTGTCACTGGGAGATGGTCTTGCCCACTCCTGCTGATTCTGAGTTCCTCTTTCCATCCCCATCTCCCTCCAGCCTGACAATCCCTTTGACCAAGGCTGCTTCACAAATTGTTACATCCAGATGTGTATGCCACTGGGACCCAAGTAAGTTCGTAAACCTGGGGCTGGTGGGATGGGATGAAGCTGGGTCCCTTTCCCTGGTCCCTTACTCCATCTCTAAGACCCTGATGCTCCCTGCTCCATTCCTTTGGGGTTTTGTCTATAGCACTCTGGGAGCCTCTGGGAATTTCATTCTGTCTTGCCCTTGTAGGTTCTTGCTACAAGAAATGGGGGTAGAGGGTAACAGCTGCCTGGATGATGCTCCTGGATGAGAGCCCTGAGCTTTATGCTTTCCAAGCTGAGGTTCAGTGAGGGTGGTCAGGGAGAACTGGCCAGTGTGGTAGTGACCCCTTGCCCTTGAACTTTTGTTCTGCAGGTACATGACCGAAGCTGTCAGTCTGCAAATAGAGCTGGGGACTGAATGGGAGCCAACAGAGGTATACATTCCACCACAACATCCTACACATCCCCCTGCATCCAAGTCTCCAACTCTAGTCCCCCCAAGTAGTGGCCAGTCTGCACCTTTACAGGAGGTGTGAAGAGTAGTGAGTGTGCATTGAAACAGGGGTGTCTGTGGAATGCAGCAATTGGAGCCTAAGGATGGGGATTATGAAACTGGAAGGTGCACTGTTCAGGTCACAGGGCTTCAGAACACACTGAGGTGTCCCTGGATAGATAAACATAATAAGACTAAACCATAAGTTTTCTGTACCATAGAACATTCTGGTTACAGCTTTTTTGACAAATAATCTTATGGCTTCTTTAAAAGTCATAACACTTAACTCAATGGATTTTTGCTTTCTATATTTAGTCTTCTATTTCACTGGTTTTTCTCTTTCATATTGTGTATAAGTATTATATCTAAAACTTGGACCCCAAATTATGTATTTTATGTTTTTAAAGCCTCAATGTCATTTAAGGGACAATTGAACATGAAATTCCTCACCAGCTAAGAGAGATTTTACATAGTAATCACCTTATATGGAGCCAGGAAGAGAGAACTACTAATGGGACTTGCAGGGGACTATGATGTGGTGGCACATAATGCAGTTCCCAGACAGAGCTCTGAGGCCTGCCATTGGATCCTGATCTCATGATAGTGGATGTGTTTTCTTCATTCATTTTCAATTGGCTCATTGAAGTGAAAGGGAGGCTAGGCATTATATCTTTGTAAAATGTTTTTTGAAAATTTGTTTCTTCTTGAATGTTATTTCTCATAGATGGCCAGGGATTATTAGATGGAAAAATGACCCATGACATAATTAAGACACAATTTTACTTCAGGATGATAGGCCATAAAAGTATTGATTTGGGGCTGAACATGTAGTTAAGTGTAGAGAGCTTGCCTAGGATACATGAGGTCCTGGGTTCCATCCTTGGCAAGGCAAAAACCCATACATCTAGCTTCTAGGGGGTGGTACCCATCTATAATCTCAGCAAGTCTGGAGGCTGAGTTAGCCTGCTTGTAAGTTTTCAGCCAGCCTCAGCAATTTTGTTAGATCCTAAGATTAAAAAGGACTGGGAAGTAAGCTTGGGGGTGAGGCACACCTGGGTTCAATCCCCAGTTCTAAAAAAGTAAATAAATACAAAAATGGTTTTGAATCCTACCAATAAGTATTGATCTTTGAGTCTGCCATTCTGACTTTATTCAGAAATGTGTTTATTTTACTAAGCTCTTTCCTCTATTGTTTGAGAGCAATGTTATTAATCTGTAGAAAGTGTTCTGTGAATTTAGTTTGAATTAGTAGAATGTAGAATGAGAATTTTTGGAAACTTTCTTGGGAATTTCTTTTTAACAACTAAATTCAATTTAACATTAATTTTATTAGTAATAAAAATACTGAAAATCACCTAATATTTTGAACAATTAATAATAAATGAAATAATACCTATGCATATGGATATATATCAGAAATCAAGGTAAACTTATCTATTTACTATTATTTATTTTAGGTACTGAGCTGACTCCTGAGTCCTTGTATGGGCATGTGCCACCACACATGATAATTTTAAAAGAGATGGGAAGGAAGATTGTTGAAATTCTTCCCTGTATTCATGAGTCTATGTTATTTACCTTTCCTCCCTATATTTCTGTAGGTCTGAAATATTTCAAATAAAAGTTTTGGTTACAATGATTGCCTCCTCTTTTCTCTTTCCTTTTTTATTCTTTGATCCTTTTGCAATTGTGAGAAGGGCAAAGTCTTTGGAATAGTATAAATGGCTGTGATTTACAAGTCTCAATTCTGATTGTGTCTTTTTCCCCTTAGGTTTTCTGGCACAGTTTTTACTGCTATTGATGTGGCTCTGGGTCAATAAAAGTTAGCACCTTTCTCATACTTCTACTGTTAGACCAGGACACAAGAAAAGACCACTGACTCCAATTAAAATCAAATTAAAGCAAGCTTATCATTGCGACAGGCCGGGCTGCCTCTCCCACCCAAAACAAGGCAGCAGCAGCTGCTTTCTGAAGTCCAGATTTATAGCCCAGAAAGTTACACAAAGGGGGTTTACAGATAACAAAACTCTGACAAGCATAACACAAATGGTAGTTTACATTTTTGCTGGCCCCGACAAGAGAATTGATGAAGGTCATTAGAGCCTCAGAGAGGGTTGTTATCTGGCCAGGGAAGGCCAAGATTTGTTAGGCGTCACTAAAGTTTCAGAGAGAGCTGCTCTCTGGTCAGAGAGCCCAGGCATGGGTGAGTTCAAGGCACGCGCAGGCATTCCAAGCAGGTTCAGAATTTGCAGTAATTTATAGTAAAGCCGAAATTATCTTTTCATGGTTTTGTGGCGATGGCTCCCAATTTTAAGAAAAGATCAGGTTGGGTCTACCACTACATGTATATTAGCTTTCTTTTAGGGGAAAAACTAGATGAAGCTAAGCATAATCAATAGCAATGTAATTTTTAAAGTTAAATATGTTGCAAGAATTAATCTATATAATTTCATACCATTCTCACTTTAGGGAGAACAAATAAGGCATTATATCATGAATAAGCAAATATTGTAAAAAGTATTTTCCCAGGTAGGAGGGACAAGAGGAGTAATTCTTGGCACTGGGCTGAGCTTAGGTGGGCTAATCAACTTCAAGAAAAATTAGAAAAAGATTTAGGGTCCTGGTAGTGGAAAATAATGTGCATATTCAGTATGCAAGTCCAAATACTCATTTGTCAGTTATAATCTCACTATATAATAATATCATGTGTTACTACAAATTATTAACAGGTTGGTGTTTGTTACTTTCTAAGAGAATTAGGAAAACCACAGATTTATTTTTTAATTACGTTTCCATTATAGGTTGCTATTAAACAGATTAATTTACAGAAACACCCACAGAAGGAACTGATCCTTAATGAGCTCTTGGTGATGATAGAATAAAAGAATCATAACATCATTCACTTCTTAGACAGGTAAATATGTTTGAGGTTCTTTTAATCATTGGGATAAAATCATGGAAATTTGTAGTTTGATGGAGGCTAGCCACTTTGAAGTGTCAATACTGAGAAGGTCCTTTTGCTACAAGGATATTACTTGTGTTAGTGTGAAAAATCAGCTAAATGAAGGACATTGCTGATATTGTGTCTATTCATGCAAATGATCAGACACAGAAACATTAAGGAATGATCAGCTGAGATTCATGTCTTAAGCCACAAAGTTGACTACACACATTTCTTTCTGAAATGTTTAGATTAGTTTTTAGATTTTAAATGCTATTCTTTGTAGGTAAATTGTACATGTTCATCAAAAGCTCCTGTAGACCACATGCTGTAGTGTAAGCTTGTAATCCCAGCAGCTAGAGAGGCTGAGGCAAGGAGGATCATGAGTTCAAAGTCAGCCTCCACAATTCAGAAAGGGCCTAAGCAACTCAGTGAGTCTTAAATAAAATACAAAATAAGGCTGGGGATATGGCTCAGTGGTTGAGTGCCTCTAGTTCAATCCCTGGTAACCCCCTCCAAAAAAGATACATGAGGTCATGTTTAGAAATTGAAGTTTTGTTTGTTGTTTTTTTAAAGACAGAATGGAATATTAAGAATATAATTCAATCATACATATGAATGAAAGCCCACTAGTAAAATATGATACAATTGATTATATTATATGGTTATAGGCCTTTTTATTTCTTACATAAATTGTTTAGGGTGAGGAATTGGTGATATATTTTTCAGGCTTTATCCCTAATTTTGGAGTATGCATTAATGGAAATAAATTTTCAGGTACATTTGGTGCTTTTTAAAATAATATTTCAAGTCAGCATGGAATGCTATGTAAGATAAGCCACAGGCTTTGGAATTATGAGACCTTGACTTCAGATGCTGATTCTGTGACATACTATGTAATCTAAGATGAGTTCCTTAATCTCTCCAAGCCTGTCTCTGTATCTGCAAAACAAGATCAGTAATCTCTAATTGTAGGGTTATTTTTGTTGGAAAAGTTCAAAATATATACCTAGGCAACTATTATGGGCAAACTATGACTTCAAAATCATAATGAATATCATAATGACCCTCGGACATTTTTGTGCTGTGACATATTAACTTTACAGTTTTCTTCTTTGCTCTCAAACTATCAGTTCTGTTGTTTTATCATTATGGTGCTTAATATTTGAACTTGAATATAGAGTGTCAAATGTTTAAAAAAATAGAGTGGAAGTTTTGAATGTTCTAATTTTAGTTACCTGGTAGGAGAAGATTTGCTTGTAGTAATGGAGTACCTTGCTGGTGGGCCAGTGACTGTTGTTGTTACAGCAACCTGCATGGATGAGGCACAGATTACTGCAATGTACAGAGTGGTGATTTTGCATTCTTTGGGACAAACTAGGGTGATGTGGGGTTAACAAGAGATGATTAAAAGGAAGATTTTCCAAGAAGGGGAATTTTTGTTTTACACAATCTCTGCAAGTTATCCCATCTTGTTTTATCTCAGATGTGAGTTTTAGCCCTTCATTGTAGGATGCCTTGGGAATGAGTTACAGACCCTATTTTATTTTTATTTTTTTGTATTAGGGATTGAATCTACAGTTGCTCTACCACTGAGCTATGTGCCCAGTCGAAAAGATGCCTAGGCAAGCCTGGAACTTGTGATCTTCCTACTTCTGCCTTGGTGTAACTGGAGTTACACATGCCCAGTTAAGCCTTTGAAGAACAATTATTATCACTAACAAATCTCATTATATTCATCACAATATTTTATCATCCAGTTAGGGCACTTCTGAGAATTAATGGGGCTATAATTAAAAATATGCCACTCAGCTAGGTTTGGTGGTACATGTCTGTAATCTCCATCACTCAAAGGCTGAGAGAGGACAATTGCAAGTTCAAGGGTGGCCTCAGCAACTTAGCAAGGCCCTAAGCCACTTAGTGTGACCCTATCTCAAAATTAAAAAAGATAGGGCTGGAGATGTAGCTCAGAGGTAAAGTCTCTTTATGCTAAATCCCCATTATCCCTCCTCTTGCACATCCACCCTTTCCCACTGAAAACTGGGGCTAGAATCATTGCAGACAAAGCAAGACACATATCGAACTTTAAGATCATTATGTCTGTTTCATTGACGGTGAAGAAATTGGTTGTTTCTTCATATTTTTTAATGAATTTCCAGATGTCCTTTTTTTAAGTTTGTAGAATCTTCCAAATTGCCTAATTCTCAGCCAAAAACAAGTGTTCCATCTTTCCCCAGGTAACTTTTTCTAAATAGAGGAGACTAGGTTAATGATTTGCTTATTGTCATTGAAATGGATCCTACTCTGTCCTGATGTAATAGGGATCATTGTCATAAATGACAAATTATAAATGTTTATGATAGACTATTCTATAATACACAGTGAATTAAAACTTGGCATACTACATAGGCGATTATTTTTATTCAGGTAACTTTCTTGAAAATTGAATTCTAAGTTTGTGTTCCACCTAAGAAGGAAAGAAATTAGAACTCTTGCATAGTTCTCAATACTATATTCCTTAACAAAGTAGGTTTTGTAACTTTTAAAAACTAATAAAAACTTAACAAGAATTTATCTATTCCTACTCAATTGGCTTTTCTCACTTTTTATAGTTGATATAAAATCAATTTCAGGAGTTGTTCTGACTGCATTCACTTGGGTCTCCGTTTCTGTGCCAAAATTTTTAAATTATGACTTACAATTACTGTATTTTTCTGTGCCTTCATTCTTGACTAGAACCTGATTTAATGCTTCTTAAGTAATATATGATTATAGCATTTATATCAGTTTTTGTTTGTATAATAGTACAATACTTTAAATAAGAATTTTAGCACTTACAAATAGTGTGCAGATTTTGTTTTTCTACACTGAGGGGAATAAGAAAAAATCAACTAACTGTTCCCAAGTGCATAATTTATCCCCTCAATTTATATTCAAAAACATGGGGCAAAGAAATTTTTACAATCTCATTCTTGTATTTAAGGAAGGGAGGAATTTATTCTTACTTTTTTTTGTTTAAATACTTTTAGTTGTAGATGGACAAAATAACTTTATTTAATAGTTTCTTTTTAATTGTGATGGTTTTGGTTTCTTTGTTTCAATATTGGGGATCAGACCTAGAGCCCCACACATGCTAGGCAAGTGCTCTACCACTGAACTCTACCATAGACATATTCTTTTATTGTTGATGTCAGGTGTGGATACAGCTTGTCATAAAATCTAACAGAGAAGAAATGAAGAAGACATAGTACATTACATTGATGAACCCCTGAATGCAACAAGACCACCCACTATCTTACCTGCTTTTCTCTGTGGCTCACCTTGATGAGACTTCTGGGTACCTGAGGTTCAAGTGCAAATAACCACAAGTTTATTCTCTACTATTGAACTAATTTCTAAATAACTTATGCTTATTCACCAAGTGCTGGGTACACTCAGGCACTTAAGCCTAAAATGGCCTAGAAGTTATATGCACTTATCCATCATTTTATAAGACAGACCATTGAAGATAAAGTTTTAAAAATCAATTCCAGAGACTGGTGATATAACTCAGTGATAGACAATTTGGCTAGTGTACACAGTGTCTTGGGTTTGATGTCCAGCCCTGCAAGAACAAAAACCATAAGAAAGAAAGAAAGAAAGAAAGAAAGAAAGAAAGAAAGAAAGAAAGAAAGAAAGAAAGAAAGAAAGAAAGAAAGGAAGGAAGGAAGGAAGGAAGGAAGGAAGGAAAGGGAAAGGAAAGGAAAGAAAGAAGGGAGGCAGACAGAAAGAAATCAGTGATGGAGGAGCTGGGCATGTGGCTGATATCTGCAGTCTTAGTAGCTCAGGAAGCTAGCAGGCACATCATTTGAGGTCAGCCTGCACAACGTAGAAATGCCTTGTATAAAAAAATAAGAAAGGAGGGACAATATTAAATAAGACACTATTTAATATTGTCTCTAGATGAGATCTAAGTGTGGGAAGGGATCTTCTTAAAATTCAAGGTATTATGTTTTCCTATGAGAGGATGTGTTTCTGTATAAATGTTAAGTATTACAGGGTCTTTGGCTAAATACTACAGGCTGTGCTCAGGCCTCAACTACTAGTATAATGACTCTGTGTGAACTAGTGAATGGGACATTTCAGGACTTTTCATTAATATCTGTTTTCTTTTGCTCAGTGTTTACAGGTATTGGAGTTTTTACATGCAAATGCTGTCATTCATTGGGACATAAAAAGTGACAATGTGCTTTTGGGAATGGAAGGAGCAGATAAACTTAGTAAAAAGTGAAGTTTGAAAAACATTAACTATTTACTATACTTTTCTTTCTTTCATATAAAAAAACCATCTCTTTATATTTTTGAAAATAAATATATGGGAGGGGAAAATATCTAGTGGTAAGAACTATGAACAGAGGACTGGATTGGGTTTAAATAATAGACCTGCTATTACTTGCTGAATACTTTGGTCAAGTTAATCTCTTTGTCTCTCTTTTCCAATTTATACCATGGTAAAATAATAGTACTAATCTCAGGATTTTTTTCAGAGGTTAAAAAAGTAAAGGACTAAGAAGCAGTGCCTGGGAGAGTCCTGATGTTGAGGTCAAGTTGAATTTGTTTCTGCCATCTGTTATGCTGGTTTTGCTCATTGTACTCTTCAGCATTCTCTGAGTTTCTTACAGTATAGCCTAACCAGGAGAGGGCTAGATGACCTGACCTCAGAGATGACAAGGAAAATATCCCACATCCCTAACATTCTTCTGTATGAGACACAATAGCGTCATGAAAAACATCCTGAACTTCTTTCCTCTATGCCCACAATCTCTGAATTCCTGCTATGCCCTTGGAGGATTCAAGCAGAGCTATTAAACTCTAGGATTCTATCTTTAAATGATCTTAGTGGGTCAGTTGGAAATACATAATCATTTACATTTTGGGTGGATACATATGAAAGTGGAATTAGAATTTTTTGGTTAATGTTTTGTGGTGACTCTGCCACTTACTAGATGAATGATCTTAGGTGATCTTAACTAGAAATATATTCCTTGGTTCCCCAGTTTGTAAATGAGAATAATCTTAATAGTGAGTATTCCTGGGACTGGGCTTAGTGTAATCCAGTGGTTTGGGAGGCTGAGGAAGGAAGATCTCAAGTTCAAAGCCAGCCTCAGCACCTTAGGCAGGCCCTAATCAAGTTAGCAAGACCCTATCTCTAAATAAAATATTGAAAAAGCCTGGGAATGTGGCTCAGTGAGGAAGCATCAAGGTAAATTATCCAGAACCAAGCTTGAAAAAATGCTACCTATCTCAAAGATTTATGGTGAGGATTTTTTACAAGATACTTGGAATGGTACCTAGCTTTTATAAACACTCATTTCCATTATAAATATGATTTTACCTAACAGGTGTTCTTTTCAGTATACACTCCTATAGAATATTCTCTGCAACACAGTGAAGAAATTTATCTTAAATTTCTTCAGAGTGTAAAGGATGGTAATTTGGTATGTTTATTCACTATAATATATTTGATGCATTAATATAAAAGGATCTCTTATATAAACAGTTTGCAAAATCTCCTACTTAAGCAAAACAATCCAAGCACTTCATAGCTATTATTTATTCTTATGTAAATACAAAACAGTCTAAAGCTTTCACACCTGATACCAGTAGTTACATAGTTAATTGAATGGCTTTAACAATAGAAGGGAAGAAAAGATTTTAAATTCTCATGCTGACCTTTCCCCAAAATTAACATCAATTACTAAAGTTGGTTTCCTGTTCCTAGGTTATAGTAGAGATACATGGGGTAGATTAATGTTTGTGAGTACCTTGTGAGGACTTTTGCAATCAACTGTTCTTTTTCTAAGCTCTCTGCTGTTGTATGCTTAGGGATTCTAGCTTCTTTTTATTTTATTCTAAAGTAATTTCAGTGTCTTGACCTTTGCCTGATTCACTGCATTTAGGTTTGCTGTGCAACTTTGGTTATTTTCCCCACTTTTTGTTAAAACCTCTTTCAGTTTTATTAAGACTTGTAGAATAAAATGTATTAAGAGTAAACCCCTCCTACTAATTTGCATTCTGTTGTAGGAAGAAAAAGCAAAAAATGGCCTTATACAACATCATCAAAAGATTTTAATCCCAGTCTGCATTGCTTTATGAATAAATTCTTTTTTAAAAAATAAAAGAGCCTGAACAGTCAAGATATAATTATGGTATCTTAAGGTGAATGATGAACCCAACTCAATTCGATGTTAAGAAGATTGGGAAGTCATCTTGTTTTACTCTAAAATACTAAGATTTCTATTTTGCCTGACAGCTTAATGTTTAAACTTGTTTGAAACTCCCACCCGTGCTCTGAACTCACCTGTGCCTGGATTTTCTTTACCAGAAAACAACCCTCCCTAAAACCTCAATGGCACCTCATAAATTGTGATGTTGGATCTCAGTTTACTTTCTACGTCCTTCTTAAAGTATAGTTCCAACTTCCTTGGTGTTACTTTGCTGCACTCTGGCTGGGCAAAAATCACGAACCACTCAAGCAGGAACAAACTTTATTTCCGAACTCCTCCAAACACCAGCCCCATGGCCTTCTCTGGGACACACCACACAACAATTGGAACTCCCTCCACCTGAACTTCACCAACCAATGTGAACTCCCCAGGAAATCCCCGCAAGAACTGCAAAGTAGCGGGAGCTCGAGGTGGACAGCAGGGTTCTATATACAATTGAATCAATCCAGCATCATCATAATGGCTCACCTCTCAACCATTACTTCTGGCAAAATGCCAGGGGTCGTTCTGACCCGACTGTGGCTCTCAACATCTCCCCCCTTCTGTTTAATTAAACAACAAGCATGTGCCTTAGGGACCGTGCCTGTCTTAAGTTGTCCAATACTACATATGGTCTTTACCCATCATTGGATGAGCTGACTTCAAGGAGTTAGCCTCCTGTCTTAGGTTGGTACCATTACAATTAGATCTTACCCGTCATTGACTACCAGTCCAGCATATAGCCATACTTGTGGATAGACCTTTGCATTAGTGTGTGGGGGGTGAGGTTCTTTGCCTCACCTGTTGGCCCCTAAATTTCACCTTTGTATCAGTGGGGGGGGTGAGGGTCTTTGCCTCACCTCTGTTGGACCCCAAATTTGGCCTTTGCACCAGTGGGAGGTGAGGTTCTTTTCTTCACCTCTGTTGGCCCCCAAATTTGGCCTTGGCACCAGTCGGGGGTGAGGTTCTTTGCCTCTCCTCTGTTGGCCCCAAAATTTGGCCTTGGTGCCAGTGGGGGGGTGAGGTTCTTTGCCTCACCTATGTTGGCCCCCAAATTTTATACCATCAGAAGCAGAAGGGAGGAGGATGCAAAATGCCATGACACCAAGCCAAATGACAGTTCCTTTTGGAAAAATTGTACCACCGATGACACCATCAGCAAAGATACCCCAGCACTACCACAATTCTCTGCACCAACAGATAGTTCACAATGTATACAAGTGATACATAGTCCAGGTAAGTTCTGCAAGCAGTTCAAAGCAGAGAAATCTAATATGTCCATTTCCTCCCAAAGTAAATCGACTCCTTGATTGAGCATCACTTGTTGAGTTACATTATTCATTGATGCACCAGTTTATACAGTTGTTGTGATAGCTATCACAGAAGCTGTAGTTTGGTTTTATCTTTGTCTTCACCAACACTGGGATGAAGATAGGAATTCTGGCAATGACAGCTAAAAAAATTATTTAACATTCCAGCAGGCACTAAGAAAACAATTTTCTGAACAATTTACATTATCCTGAACAGAATTATTAAATATAATGAAAAGGAAAGGTGAAAGTAAATAAACAGGACTGTTAACCTCCTTTTTGTTCACATATTAAAACAATCCTCAACAGCTGTTTACCCAATTTAAACCATTTAAATCACATGAATAAAAAAAAATTGGATCCATTTTTTCATGAGTTCTCCTCATATATGATATATGGACATACGCACATACAGACATACAACACAAAACAGAAGTGTGCACACAATACATACAACACATAACAGTAAAGGCCTTGTAGCTTTTCACAGGTGAAATCTCCATTGCAATTTTTAAAAACTCCACAGTCAAAAAATAGAACTGATCAGAAAAACATTAACCTAGGTCTGTATGAGCTCAAAAAATAAATATTATTTTATATTATTATTATACTAAATATTCTCTGAGAAATGGAAATCTGCTTCCAATGAATAACTCAGGTCGAAAATTATTATATTAGTCAGCTTATCACAATGATAAAAAATACTTGAGAAAAATAATTCAAAAGAAGACTTATTATGGTTCATAGTTTCTGAGGTTTCAGTCCATTGTTGGCTGGCTCCATTGCTATGAGCCTGTGGAAACCTCTACAGTGGAATGGGCATGGTGGAGCATAACTGCTCTCCTCATGACAGAAGATAGATAGATAGATAGATAGATAGATAGATAGATAGATAGAGAGACAGAGAGAGAGAGAGAGGATTCAGGGAAGATATAAAGTACCCAGGGGGTGTGATCCAAAGAAACCATTCCTTTCTCTGAAGAATAATTCAATCCAAATTACTAAAATATCAATGGATTAAACCACCAGAGTTTAGAACTATCATGATCTAATCATTTCCTAAAAGAACTACTTCTAAGTATTGTTGCATTGAGGACCAAGCCTTTAGCACATGAGCCTTTGTGGAACATTCTAGATCCAAACCATAACAATTATTTCAAAATAATTTCCCTCTCCTTAATATGACATCATTGACTCACTATATATTCCTGAGAAAGCAAGCCAACCTGGTAAATAGTGTTTCATACTGATCCACTATTTGGCAATGTATCATAGCTTATGCTCTTATGCATAAAGAAGTTTTGCTCTAACAGAGAAGAAAGCAGTTCATCTCATTTCAAATCTGATGAACTTTTAACAGTTTTTTTTTATTAAAACCAATGTGTATGACTTTAAATAAGCTACTTCTAAATTGTACATGTCCTTGAAATAGCAAGGTCTAACTTCTCTATGTATGCATAGAGAAGTGAATATGCAAGTGTATAGTTTCTGGTCACTAGTGCATAGAAATGAGTCAAAGAATTGAATGTTGTTTAGATGGGAAAGACTTATCACATTTGGAGAGAAATTAATTAATTAGGGCCAAGCACCACCAGGGAAAAAAATCTGTATTTGTAAATTTTCTAATTTTACAGAAGATATCTATGTTATTGGGTCTTATCATGCATTTGTATATTCTTCTTTTAGGAGTCAAAGAAAAATAGTTGACTTCCAGGACTTTATTAAAAGAAGAAAGTTTCAAGAGAGTCCCTACACCGCTCACTATCTATCTATCCCTGTATCCTACATCACCTAGATTATGTTGGTATCTACATCTAATATGCCATTATAAAACACCACAGACTGGGTTGCTGAAGCAGAACTTACATCTCACAGTCTGGAGGTTGGAAGTCCAAGATTGGACTGACATCAATGGTGTGAGAGCTTCCTTTATAACTTACAAATACCTCACTTCTTGCTGCATTTGTAAATGACAGAAATAAAAAGTTCAAGTTGTCATTTTATGATGGTATTAATGCCATCAAGTGGGCCTCACATTCATGGTGCCATCTAAACCAAATCTAAAACTTATTACTTCTCAAAGACCACACATTTGGGACTTAACCCTTCAGTATTAGAGATATTTCAGGATTTAGTTATTTAGTCCTCATGGGACTTCAATGCAAATATCAAGACTACCAATTGCCCTGAGGCAAGACTAAGTGAATTAATCTTACCAGTCCCATGTTCAGGGGTCAGTAGCTTATAGTTTATTTATAAAAACATACCACAAAAATAATACCACATTATAGGAACATTCTATACACTACCAAAAAATATTTTCAATATAAAACATAATTTTTATTAACCAATAAACAAAAACTCATAGGATGCGTTTCTGTACTGTCAGTATATTAAAAAGTAAATTTGTCTTTTCCACTTCACTAGTTCATTCTTCTATTTCTATAAGCATATTTTAACACCCGCTTCCCAATTAAATCTTCTGTCAGCCCTACCATCTTTTTGAACTACTGATGTCTCCATTGGTGAGGCTTTTATCTGTAAGATGACCTTTCTTTTGTGTCTCTACTCTTTACCCCTCTAAATGGACCACTGATTTTAATCTTGTAAAACTCAACTTTTCATATTTCTATACACATATCATTAATCTTTTCTATTTGAAGTTACTGATTGATGGAAGAGTTAAGCTACCTAAATCCTAGCAACAGAGGGTAGAGAGATGATTAGATTTCTTTCCCTTTTGCTGTCTCATAACCTCCAGACTTACACAAGTGCCCATTTCCAGACTAATTCCCATTGTGAATAAACACAGCAAGACTGCCCTTATTAATTTCTGCATTTGCCCAAATGGACATTATGCTTAGATAAAGGAGAGAACACCTAAGTAAAGATGGACATGGGGAAGAGATCCATGTAGACACTGGATAGGAGCTCAAGAACTCAGGGATCAGTGGAGCACAGCTTAGAAAGAAAGGCCACAGGCACTGGGTAGAAACATCCTTTTAGATCCAGAGTATACTTACTCTTAGAAGGTGGGCACAATAAGAGAAGAGTACCAACAGGTTCTTTCACAACAGGGAGACTTACCCAAGAAACCTCATTGCCAAGATTAGTGGGGGCACTGGCTATGGCTGTCTCTTATCTATTCTACCATTTCAACCTAGTGTATTAAATGTATTAGTACATAATCTCAAATTTAGTCTGTGCTATCACCATCCTTTCTGTAATTTAGGGGCCACTTAAATTTCTTAATCCTCCATTATTGTATCTTTCATTTCTTTTTAGCAACCATACCATCTTTCCCTGGTTAAAGCAATTAACAGCTTTGTCATGAAAATTAAATTGCTTCATATGATGCTGCACAGCAAGTTGCATAATAAGACCTGTGACACCCAATAATATGAAGATACTAAGCAACCATGAAGATTATCCTCTTTCAACTTGAGATAGTAATGACATCCATTAACTCCCAAAGAAATGAATGTCTACAGAATGAATTTCAGAAGTTTTCTAAAATTCTGATGGAATGGGAAGCTGTTGTTAGGAAGAGGATCTTGGTGTCAAATCACAAACCACAAATAACCTTCTATTTTTACCTGAAAAACATCTTTGATCACAGCAGAAAATTGTCAAAAATCAAAATTTCTGAAAAGTCAAAAAAATGCAATCAAAATGGTTAATACCATTTTGTTTTATTTTTTAAAGTAATATTATAGGTTAATTCACCAAATTTTTTTAAAATGCTGAATCTGTATTAAAATAAATATGCTTTAGATGATCTAAAGTTTGTAACTTGCATCCAGAAAAATAAGTGTTTTATGTTTATATCATGCAGGTACCTCAAGAAAGAGAAAGGCAGGTTGAATTCTGCACCTTGCTATTCTTTATTTGGGGTGAAATAATCCTCATAACTGGCTTTGAAAGAAGCAATCAGTAACAAAATTTGATTTGTACACCATAAATCAACTTAGAAATCTGTCAACTTTTAATGCTGTCAGTTAATATGTCAATTCTCAATGATTATCTTATTTATAAATGGAGCATTCCTTTATCCATCAGGTAGAGAAATAGATGAAATTTTAATATTAGACCCAAGTTTGGCATGATACTGGAAGACAGTGAAAACTGAAACTAAGAACTTCTTAGCAGAACTTCAAGGCAGACTTGCCTCTACAGAAGGAATGTAGGAACTCTGAGTTTTCAATCATATCCTCTGCAGCAATTCTAAGGAAGCATTAATGACTCCAGTCCAGGCCAACATTCTGAATTTGGATCTGAAAGTAGTTCTAAAATATTTTCTTTATGTTACTTTTTCCTGTGCAAAAAAAAGTCAATTTTGGTACTTCCAAAGCAGCAGATGATTACTAGAAGATAGGAAAATGTTATGAGTACATTAATTTCTTTTATCATAAACACTGAATTTAAGGTGTGATTTTTTTACACACTTAAAGAATATTGGAATTTTACATTGTTGGTGAGACTGCAGAAGTACAACCACTCTTTGAAGTAATATAGAGATTCCTCAAAAAATTAGAGATGGAACCACAATATCACCCAGCTGTCCCATTTCTCAGTACATATCCAAAAAAAACTAAAATCGATATACTATAGCATACAGGCACCTCAATGTTTATAGGAGCACAATTCACAATAGCTAAATTATGGAATCAACCCAGATGCATGTCAATAGGTGAATGAATTAAGAATGTATATATTAACAATGGAGTTTTAGTCAGCCATAAAAACAAAAATTCTGGCATTTGCCACGGAATGAATAGAAATGGAAAATATCATGCTAACTAAAATTAGTCAAACTCAGAAACACGAAGGTCAAATGTTTTCTCTCTGATGTGGAAGCTAGAGTAAAATAAAGGAAAAATGGAGGGAAGCATAAGACTATATAAATAACAAATCAGTTACAAATTAACAGATGAGCCAGGGAAGTCCAATAAAGTAGAAGGAGAAGGGGGAGCATAGGAGGGAAAAGGGGATCAGGAAGTCAAATTGATTTTCATGCATGTATGAGTTTATCAGGATGAACCAAACTATTATACATAACTATAAAGCCCTAATAATAATGTTTAAAAATAAATAAGTAAATAAAAATAATTTCATCAATGAAATTCATCATACTAAGAAACTGGATGATACAGAAATTATCTTTGTAGTTATAAGAATGAGATCCTTCAAATTGTAGGAAAGAAGAGGAAACCCTAAACTGCCTATCATAGGAAGTGAAACATAAACTTAAGCATGACAACATTTGGTGGAGTATTGAAAGGAGATTAAAAGGAGATCTGGGAGTGTCTCTGGCATCTGAAGGTCTACACACTTCCTTACCCAGCAGCAGCAACTCCCATGGCATATGGGAACTCTTGCTTTTCCCATCACAAAATAAACTCATTTGTATCTCTGTGCCTTTGTCAAAATTATTTCATCTTTCGTTCCCAGCCTTCCCTTCTAAATACTATTCTACAATGGAAAAATATAGACTTTATGACAATTGACTGAGAAGTAGATTGCATGGAGACTCTCATGCTGAACAAAATAAGTCAATAAATGATTGATTTTTTTTCCTTTTTGTAGTGATGGGATTGAACACAGGGCCTTGTGCATGCAAGGCAAGCACTCTACCAACGGAGCTATAACCCCAGCCCTGACTTAATTTTTTAGTTAAATATATTTAGTTTTGAAATTCAAAAAGTTTACATTTGGACCCACTCTTGGACCCACTCTTTATTTACAGGTCTCACTATTCTTACCAACCTTAGTACTCAAATAAATAAATAGATAAATAAAGCCTGTTTGACCAACTGATGGTGGGAGCCAATCAGGTAACTGTTTGCAAAAAGGGACTAAAGAAAACATCCCTAGTGAAAGCAAGTTTAGTGGAATTTTATGCTAGCACAGCCTCAATAGACAGAATAAAGAAGAAAAAATTAATTAATAGCTGTGTTCCTGCCTGAACTCCCTGATGATCAGACATTGGGGCTTGATATCAGACTATGACTAAAATCTGACTCCTAAAAAATTGTGAGATGTTTAGAGCTCTTAAAAAACATAATTCAGAGAGGTAGAAAATAGCACTCTCCAAGATGTTCCAGAAATGGCTGCTCTCATCAGGCTCCCTGATGCACAGTTCTCTAGAGACACAGTTCTCCAGTGAACTTGAAATAGCAGGTGAAGTGTTATCCAGGAGACAGCAGAACAGGAGCCTGGAAAACCAGCTAGCTGCAGGCTGGTTAATCAACACGTGTAGCATTTTGTTGTTGTTGTTCTAGCATCCTGTGATGGGACATACATGGGGATGGGATCCTCTATTATTACATAAAGCAAGAACTAGGGGAATGAGGTTTACAAATTTCTTTTCCCTAGTTCTTGCCTTATATTGAAAATTCTATGAATGTAAACTCCTCTATGACAAATAGTAGCTATGCAGCCAATTGAAGGAATAAAAGGTAGAAAAAGGGGGAAGAAAGAAAGAAGTAAAAATGAAGATTATTTTTCTGTAGGGTTATAGTTATTAAACTTTAAAAAATTAGAAATTATTAGACCTGAAGTCTTCCTTCTGTTGCTAGTCTAAATTGACTCTAATCTTTTCCTTATGTGATATGGCATCCCTCAATTAGCACCTTAAATTTGACAGTCCTCAACTCTGTTCTTCTGAGCAAGTGATTTCCATTTCTTCCTGTCCTGCATGTCAACATTCTAAGCAATGACAATGCTTAGCAAAGAGCGATAATTAATTCTCCATCACCTGGAAGGAAGACTGGGGATAATGTCTGAGTCCATTTAGGCTGCTTAACAAAATGCCTTATCACTGGGTGATGCATAAGCAACAGGTATTTATTTATATAAAAGTTCTAGAAGCTAGAAAGTCCAAGATCAAAGTGATACCTAGTTCAGCATTTTTGGATGTAAATCTGTCATTTCCATTAACAAATCAATTCATACTGTTGATAATCTTCTCTTCCAGCATGTTGTTATTTATCAGATGATATGTGAAAGAATTAGATATGAGTCTTGCACAAAATAAGTTCATCCTTTATTTTATTTTATGTAACAAAATTCATATATATCAGATAATTTATAATGAGACATGTTTGTATATCAACATATATAAAATGTGCAGGCAGGCCCTCTTTTCTTTTTCAGAGAAAACATCTAATAACCTGAAAAAGCCTACACCGCTTAATATCATTGCATCAGGGCTTATCTTTTTTTTATTTTTCTGGTTCTTTTTTGTTATACATGACAGGAGAATCATTTTGATATAATTATACAAGCATGGAATATATCTTATTCTAATTAGGACCCCATTCTTATGGATGTACACCATGGTGGATCACTATGGTTTATTCATATTTTGTACATAGTAGATTTATTCTACTGTCTTTCCTTTTCCTGTGTTCCTTCCCTGCCCTCCATTCCCCCTTGTTTAGTCTACTGAATGTCTATTCTTCCCCTCTCCCCCTAAGTTTGGATTACCTTCCCCATATCATTGAAAACATTCAACCTTTGGCTTTTGGAGACTGTCTTGTTTCACTGATTATGATAGTCTCCTGATCCATATATTTACTTGCAAATGTCAAAGTCATTGTACATTATGGCTGAGTAATACTATTTTAATGTTTGAATTTTGAATGAATACAAACATTGAGAGTAAAGTTGACTTTTAAATCTCAGCATTGACACTTAATAGTTGTATATCTTTGGTGATATTACCTAAATTCTCTGTGGGAACTCTTATCTGAAAATAAGGAACATGCTGAAATGGTGTGGAGATTCAATGAGATAACATATAACATATAGCATATTACACATGCTAGGTTAGTTTGAATTTCAATGTTTTCTTTAACACCTATCTTTGACTAGTATGTAACATACACATTTCTCAAAAGGCAGAATAGTGTGAGAATGCAATGATTCCCTCTTGAGAATTTACCTAAAACTACTATATTTTAAAATGGGATCTCTGTAAACACAATTAAAGGCCCTGCCTACACACGGCACACACGTGTGTCTTATTTGTGAATTGTGTTAAGCAAGAGTTTTTTTTTTTTCTCAAATAAATGATGAGCTTATTGTGGGCCAGATTCATATATCTAGGACTTTCAAATATCATCCAATGATACTGATACTTTCAAATATCATCCAAATGATATCATGCTGGGAAGAGAAGATTTTCAATAGTATGAATTGATTTGTTGATGTTACAAAGCAAATGTCTAGGAAGTGACAAATTGACTTCCAAACATGCTAAATTCTATAACTAAAAGAATCATCAAGTTGATAATAAATTTTCTTGATTATGTTGTCATTTGTCCTTTTTTCCTCCTTTTAACATGGATATAATCCAAAATTTCAAACCAGGGTCACCATGTAATAAAATAATGATCAATGACCTACATCTTTTTTAATAGAGGGGAAATATCAGCTCACAACCATCTCAAAGAAACACTGCATGACATTCACAGTGTGTGTGTGTGTGTGTGTGTGTGTGTGTGTGTGTCTGTGTCTGTGCGTGTGTGTGTGTGTGTAACTTTTCACTTAATTTTAAATGACACTCTCTCCCTAAAACTCAAGACTTTAGACAAGTTCAGTTTTTCATGTCCTCCAGAATAAAAACACTTTTCAAATGTGATTTTTCTTAGGATTACTATTGGAGTTACTGCTTCAGTTATATACTTAAGATTAGGTTGAAATATAATATATACATATATATTTTCATTTAATATAACCTCATATATAATATGTATTACATATATTCATATATATCTATACATGAAGATTATGTGTGTGTGTATATGTGTGTGTGTGTGTATTTAACCACCCAAACACCATATGATTAACTAAAAATCCATATGGTTAATTATAGGAATATATATATCCTAGTCCTAAAGAAGAAATGTATGGTTTATTACAGGAGGAGATCTGTGTTTGTGTGTGTGTGTGTTGGAGGGTGTATCTCCGACCCTAAGAAAAATCACATTTGAAAAGTGTTTTTATACACACACACACACACACACACACACACACACACACACACATATTCATTTCTCTTGTGTTTGTTGAATTACATTCTAAAATATCCCCTTACTACAAAAGGTAATAGGAAAAAAGGTTGTTTTAAAAATTGATTTTCAAACCATGAGGCAGCACTTTAATTTGCATATGGGGCAACTATATCTCCTTAACTATTGTTTATTAAATTCTAAAACCTCATCCTATTTTGAGAGCAACTTCTTCTGGCCAGATACACTTCTACACCATTGCTCTTGCACATGCTTTCTCCCCAAGTCAAGAATGTACTCTATCTAAGCCCTAAAATCAATTCTTTTCATGTGAATGTCACAGTCTTCTCTAAACATCCCTTCAATATTGATCATTTTCTTTTCAACTTTGCACAAGATGATGTCAGCACATCATTTCATTTCAGGGGAAACTTCATGGCCCATGGCTCTTGTTGAAGTGAGAGGCCTAGTGAGCAAGTCTAAGTGTGATGTGCAATGGCTTCCAACCCAAAAGCTCACAAAAGACCTGTTACATGACCGGGTATGCAAATAAGTAGGGAGAAGCAAAACTTCCTTCATGGGAATTTGAATTAAGACAGGTAAGAAGATGACCCTAAGAAGCAGAAAATGAAAGAAAGCAAATAGCAGAATCAGGAGATTGAATCCCAGCTTTGACACACACAGTGCTATGGAGGAATTATGAGGAAGAAGAAGCTCAGATGTAATGAAAAAACAAACAAAACAAAGACAGAGAGAAACAGTAGGCCCATGGAGCTCACACTATATACTCTTGTTGAGGGGAGTAAACACTAACAGGGGATGGGCTATGCTGATATTGGTCACCGGTATTTACAGCAAGAGAACCTTCTATTTAGACTCCAAGCTCTGTGTGCTCAAGCTCTACCAGAATGTGTGCTTCACTTGATACTACACATGTGGTGTTGCTAACCAATGTATAATCCATTAAATTTTTTACCAACAGTTTATAAGCATCTCGAGCTCTGTGGTCATATCTTTCTTCTCATTTTTACTGTTTTACTCAAATACCTAAACAATACTGGACACTTCCTAAATGTTTCCTCATCAATTTAAAACAATTTAGAGGTCCTACAAATTCATCTTCACCCAGAAATCCACAAATTTCAGGACTTATTATTTTAGTGTATAAAATAACAAGAATTGCAATCTAACTTGAATATGTTTATTTCCTCATTTTGTCATTATTGTTAGGGCTTGGCAATAAAAATTCAGCATAACTGGAGCCAAGTATCAAGAGTTTAATCTGTAGGTAGTTGAGTTTTAAAAATGGCAAGAACCTGTCAAAGATTGTTTATATTAAAAAATGAAGAAAAACATTATCACTGAATTATAAGAAGAAACATAGGAGTATAATATGTTTTTTCATTTGATTATCTATTCCCACCACTTGCTTTACAAATGGAATGAAGTCCACAGTTTTTAAATGAGTATAAAAAGTGTCAAATATGCAAGTCACAGGAAAATGCCAGAATAATTTCTGGGTGGTTTCAAACTATACAAATGGATAAAACAGAAGTATTAGTCCTCTTGAAATTAAAGACAGTTATTAAGTTATCATGCAGTATCTTCTTTTGACTAAATAATTTTAGCTTCCTTAGCATTTTTATAGAAGTCCTTTTCCTCCCTTTAGTCATTGGTAAGTTTTTATTTTTCTGAACCAGCCAATTTTTCCACATCCTCTTCAAGTAATTTCTATGACTTTACAATCAATTTGTGTTGAACAGCAGGATGAACTCAAAGGATCAAAGATTCATTTAGATTTTATTGGCTTGTATTACAATAGCGACAGAATGTTCTGGCTTATAGACCAAGAAGAGGAAATAAATATTGCATGTCTGACCTGCAGAAAAGTTTTTAATTCTATTATAAATGTTACTTTCCTCAGAAACCAAATTGTCTTCATTATGCAACAGATGGAGGGCTCAGGAGCTCTCAATTTTTCCCTTCTGATTCTCATAATCCTGAACCAAATAGTTGAGCCCTTCTGAATATTTGGGGAAAAGGACGCTCCTCTTCATGCTCTTCTTACACTTAGGCATTTCTGGCTTATCTGTGAATGATCCAGATGTGCTTTTCAGCACCGCATCTCCCTGCTGTTTTTCCAGATACTAGCATTCATTTTTATAAGTTCCACATAAGTTTGGCCCACAGAAATATGGGTACAGGGTGGGGGCAGAAGATAAAACAAATAGGAAAAATTTTAAAACTTTTAAGACAAGCTCAATGTTTCAGTCAGTATTCCTGGAAAATTAACTCAGCAATTTTAATTCGTTAGCTGATAATCAAAAATTTGTCATTATCTTGATCTGCACTTAAAAGAGTCCCCTTTGATATTATTGCTGTTCCAAGACAGAGTGCTGAAGAGAAATACAGGTGAGGGATTGAATGGAGACTTAGTACAACAAGGTTATGATACTTATTTTGAATTAGTAATTAGGCAACTTTCCAGTTTTCAAAGTTTCATTCTTCATTTGAACAACATACATGGAATAATACATGCACCATATAATTTCCTAAGCAGTTGACCTCAATAAATAAAGAAAGTTAACTTTGAAGACTCCAAAGTTCTTTCTCTCTTACTGATTTTTACGGTCTTTATGGTCTTACTGATTTTTGAGGCTAATGAAGTTGCTTGGCACCTTCATTTCATTTCTGGATATTCTTTCACTTTACTCCTATTCTGAGGTGCTTCATTCTACAAGAATCACAGATTCTTAACTGAACACATATTTTTAAAATCTCATTCAATTTACACAGGTTCTCTTCAACTAAAAACAGATATGTGTCCTTTACCATATCCCAATATACCTTGCACATACATGCTCTGAAAAGAGTAGAAAAGCTTGCACTTTTATATTCTTAATATTTAATGAACATAGGGGTCATGGTTTGGATGTGAGTTGTCCCCCAAGCCTCACATGTAAGATGATGCAAGAATGTTCAGAGAATAAATGATTGAGTTAGGGGAGCCTTAACCAATCAGTGATTCAACCCCCTGATAGGGATTGAGTGAGTGGTAAATAAAGTGGTAGGTGTGGCTGGAGGAGGGGAAATTGAGACATGGCAATCTGGTGAGTGGACTCTATCTCTGCTTCCTCATCATGTGAGCCATGTCTCTCTGCCACACTCTTCTGCCATGATGTCCTGCCTCACCTTGAACTCAAGAAATGGAGGTGGCCTTAGATGAATTAAGACTCATAAAACCATGAGCCCCTAATAAACTTTTCCTCTTCTTCAGTTGTTCTGGTTGGGACTTTTAATTAAGACACAGCAGAAAAAAAAGCTGACTGAAACAATAAGTATGCCCCAACAGCTTATGAGGAAAATTATTTGACAGCCCTGCCTGTATACAGTCCATTTTGTATTGGTCTTATTCAATAATCTAGGGTACAGCAGGATTTGAATCAAGGCTGCTAGGACAAGAGTTCACAGCATCTATGGTGAGGGGTTAACCTGGGTTTTCACAAGTTAGTCTAGGCAATAAATGTTTCCCATCTATAGGTACAGTAAAAACCTTTTGCCCTATTATAGCTAATGAATGAATTGAAACTTTTTCACCATTTTCAACAGGAGTTTAGACACTTTGTGCAACTTATACTAAATGCAATTTTCAAGAAAAAGAGTAATTTTGAAGTCATAAAATTACAAATGTGATGGCAGAGATTGTTTGATAAATTTAGACTAGAGGCTGTTTGCTATACCACTTGACTTTTTACCTAAGGAAATTTTTATTATCATTTAAAGAAAATGCACATTATGCTTATTTGATGTAATAATATTTCACAAAATTTTGATTTGCATGACCTCAATAAAATAAATAAAACGTATATTTGGCTTCATTTTTCTTTTGAAAAATGATTTCTAGCTCTTCTTCAGCTTATTTAAGTTTTGGATACTGGGATAACTACTGATTAAGAATTATAATCAGAAAGAGCAAGAATTTTGTATTCTAATTAGTACTACTAGAAGTTTGAAGTCACTATAGTGTCAATATAGTGACTTTATTATGATGAGGCCCCAGGAAGAGGATAGTGCATACAAAGTTCTCATAGACTGTCTACCACAAAGTTAATTTGGGACCCCAAATTTTTGGTTATATTTACTTATTCACGAGGAAGATGGTCTGATACTTTTCAGTTTTTGTACAATATTATGTATTTCTATATATATATTTGCATCACCTAATCTTTTTTAAATTTGTTCTAATTAGTTATACATGACAATGAAATGCATTTTGATTCATCAACATAAATGGAAGTTCTATTTCTTCTGGTTGTACATGATGTAGAATCACATTTGTTGTATAGTCATACATGGACGTTGGGTAATAATGTTAGATTCACTCTACTATTTTTTCAACCCTTTTACCCATCCTTCCCTTCTCTGCTCTCTACCTAATCCAGAGCAACTCTTTTCTTCCCCCCAGTTGTGAATTAGTATCCACATATCAGAGAAAGCAGACAGCCTTTGATTTTTGTTTGTTTGTTTGTTTGTTTGTTTTTGGTAATCAACAACCAGCAAGCCAGGTCTAAAATTCTTTAAGTAGGATACTGGGTTTTAACTTTAATGTTTACATTTGTACTCATGGTTCCTCTTATATTTAATTGGGCTCAATCTTAGTACTGAGAGTCAGACTTACATCTTGTCTGTGTTATCAGTGAGGGCCTAGCATCTCTAATGACCTCTAGTTGTTTTAGTGAAAGTTGTATTATTGTAAAGCATTAACAGAAAATATTATGAAGTTTACAATAAAATATGAAATGATATTAGCAAGAGTAAGCCATGTTGACTTTGCATAATAGTTATGATGCACGAAACATAATTTTTATAATCTGAAACCTTTACTTTAGACTTCAATTTGAAAAAAAAAAGAGCTTGGTGGAATGCTCTTGTAAATCTAATAAAATTTAAAAGATTTGTATAAGTGAAAGATATGAATACAACTAGTATACCAAGAAGCAAGTAACAGCACCATAATTGCACTGTTGTTCTTATTTTAACCAAGTTTAGTTTTAAAGAAAAATTCAGAATCTATAGTGTAGTTTAATCCTCTAAACTAACAGTGATGATATAAAAAAAGTTCTACATATCCTTAGACTAGTTTCCCTCAATAATAAAACTTTACACAAAAATTATCTGGAAAGATAAGAGCAGATTTACTCCCAACCTCACCGTGTGTATGTGGGGGCAGAGGATCTTTACTCACAGAAGCCACAGGAAGCAGCCAGAGCCCCCATTCCGGAACCTCTCTGATGTCACACTTGTCGTCATGACACTCTGGGTACAAACCCAGAAGAGCCATCTGGTGGCTCTCATTTGTTTGAGAGCAGGCGATGAGCCAAGATGATCTCAAATGTTTTCTCACCTTCACCCAAAACTACAGCCAGATCTGCCTGGCTTTTGCCAAGCCTTTGGGCATCCTTTAGTGTGTCAGCACTGACCACTTTGAGTGGCCTCTTTTTCTCCATCCCGTGAGTATCTCATGCAAGCTGCTAGATTTCTTACAAAGAGCTAGAAGGGAAAATAGTGATAGTGAAGAGGCAGGGAAGCGGAGAGAGAGGATCAGGAAGGGGAAGAAGGATATATAGTCAGAAGCATAGAGATCTAGAGTGCCTGATGCATTTAGGAACCGGTGGGTAATGCTAGTGACATTTGATGGTGTCTGTGGTATGTTTCTGTCCTTAAGGAGTGTGAGTCCTACCTCAGGCAGGCCAGGCCTCATGGGGCACTCTGGGTTGCCCCAGACTAGAACTGAGTCTGGCTCTGTTTTCAGCTGCCGAGCCCTGGCCCAGAGTGGAGAATGGGCCCTTCCAGTGGCCACTGGGATCCTCTGTCTCCTCAGTTTCTACAGCCTCATTTGCATGAACATATCAGACCCAGGCATATTGCACAGAGGTAAGGCCTCAGAACCTGGAGAAGGAGGGGGTAGCCCAAGGGCTGAGGCCTATAGGGTGATTTCTAAAGTGCTCACCCCACCTAGGGCCTCAGAATCCCTTCTCTCAATGTCATCCTTAATTAGGTGCTGGCAATTTATTTCCCAAGCCACTGAGGTGTGATAAAACAGAATCATGGAGGTTTCCCAGGTGCTTTAGAAGACCTATCAGGCTGGCAAAAGAGGCCAGGCAGGCTCCTCCAAACCACGCAATTGATCCTAACTCCTTCCTATTTCACACAAGTCTCTAATCACTGATCACTATTCCAAAGGGTGGAGCTCCATAGAGAGCTCTTCTGGCTGGAAACCCCCTTCTCTCTGACTGCAAGCCCATGTGAGTGGTCAGCTTGCTCAACAGGAACCGGGATTCTCCTGCCCACCTCCTCCCCACCGTCTTGCTGTCTTGTGATTCTACGGGGCTGCCCCAAGCAGCAGAGTGCTCCAAGGGCCTCCTGCCACTACCCAAACTTCTTCTCATGCCAGGCTCTGTCGAGCAGAAACCAGAGGCACCCTATGTGGCACACTTGAACAACAAATCTTTCCCAATGCCATGGTGTGCCAAATGTCATCTCCACCGCCCGCCCCGAACACACCACTGTGAAACCTGCAACATCTGTGTGGAGGTGAGTACTCGTCCTCCCAGTCCACTCACCAACCCATCCCCAGGCACCTAGCCAGGAGAAGGAACCACCCATCATAAGGGGGCCAGGGGTCTGTATGAGACCATCTTCCCACACTGCTATAAGTAGCTCTGACACACTGTTAGTCGCTTACATATGTCATTGGCTCTGTGTCTGCACCTGTCCTGAGAGACTGGCTATGCTTGCACTGGTGCTGACATGCAAAGGGCATCCCATCCGTGCTGACCTGGTGGAGCCAGGGGGAGGAAAGGCAGTGACTGTCCCATCCCCTGCCTTGCTGATACTATAGACCCAAATTTTAGGCCGGATGCAGCCCTGTTCTGGGGATCTTTGCCTGTCCCCCTCTGGGTGTCCCAGTTGGAGGGTTTCCTTGGTTCTCAGTGCTTTTCTCTCGTGTGCACACCCTGCATGGGTTTACAAGTGCACAAGGCTGGCTGGGAAAGGCTGTTTCTTTCATCTTTATCCAGTATCTGAGAAAATAGAGGCCCAGATTTATTCTACATCCTGTTCCAAGTGACACTGGGCAGGTCTTGTCTCTAAAGACCTCAGTCATGACAGGTGACCTGATGAGCCATGGATTCCTAACTGTTCTCTAGCAATGGAAATGCTGCTTTCTCCCTGGAGATGGGAGCTCACGTGTAGGCCCAGAGCAGGTGGCCTAGAGGGCTGGGTTGTGGGAGGCCTCAGGATTTGGGGGTGCTGGAGGCCAGGACTGACAGACCCTCAGTGCTGCCTCCTCTCCCCTAGGAATTCGACCACCACTGCAGGTGGGTGAACAACTGTGTGGGGCACCGCAACATCAGGCTCTACATGCTGCTCCTCCTCTCATTATGCCTCTACCTGGGTGCCGTGCTGGCTAGCTGTGTGGTATTCCTGGTACACAGAAGCAACATACCCTTCATGGACCGAGCCCTGACGTATCCACAAAGTCCCAAGGGCCCACACTGGGACCAGCTCTGGTGGAGGGGAGGGAGGGGTGGTCAGCCAAGGGGCTGGGTAACTGAAGGCGGAGATGACTGGGCGGGACTATAGGGAGAAGTCAGTTGGGAGAACCCGTTGGTGGACCCCTTGAAGGCTAGTGGGGGTGGGGCAGGACATGGCCTGTGAGATTGAGAATCCAGAGTGGGGCCCATGGAGTGGGGAAAGAAGGTTGAAGTGGGACAGGAAGGACCACAGTGAAGTGGGTGAGGTTGGGCTTAGGTGTAGTAGACTAATTGTCCAGTCCAGGGAGGAAGAGTTGGTGGGTGGGGGCAGTTGGGGCACGAAAAGGAAAGGGGAGGGGTCGATGGAAAGGCGGGGCCAGGAGGGAACTGTTCCCTGGCTTGGCTTCTTAGCCTGTGCACAGCATCATAGTGGCTGTACCTTCCGCTAGCCTCCTGGTGCGACTCATCCTGCAGCTGCTTATCAAGGCCAGTGCGGTGAGCACTGCAAGGCGCCCCTATGAGACCCAGGTAAGGGGACCAAATGTGTTTACCCTGATACCCAGCTGGCCACCTCTGCCACTAGGCACTATCTCTGCTTTCTCCACTGCCCTTGGCCCTGATGGTGCCCCTGAGTCCTTCCTGACCCACATCTTAAGATGCAGCCCAGATGTCTCCTCCCCATGGAGCTGGGTGGTCATGCTCCCTCCTGGGCGCATTGCATTGAAAGCCTACTGTGAGCTAGGCTGTGTGTTATTTGATGGATGGGTATAGAGGTGAGTAAATACATCCTGCCCTCATGCTGATAAGCAGCTTGCAATCAGAATAACACCAGCTGACACCCAGGAACACTCGAAGAGATGGGGTTGGTCCTGAGTGTGTAGCAGACAGGAAGAAGCTGGGAGTTTGGCAAGGCAAGGGCTGTAGAATAGGACATGCCACTCTGTGTGTCCTTGGATGGTGTGTGATTTTGGATTGGCAGAAGGCCAGATTGCATTGCCTGTGAGAGACACACCTGTGCACAAAGGCATGGAAACATGGAAGTAGTGTGTGAAAACAACAATGGACAAAGGGATCTAATTCAAGCACAGGGTGGCATGAGCAATGAGGTTAACCCCATGGGGTCAAGATTAGAAAGGCCCAGAAACTCAACCCTGGTAATTAGTTTGGATGAAGTCAAACCTGGAAGCCATGGCAAAATTTCCTCAAAATGGCATTAATGAGGAATAATTTACAAATCAAAAAATTTATCCTTTTCGTCTATAGTTTGGGATTTGGACAAATGCATACCATTGAGTACTCTCCACCATGGTCATGTTAGACCAGTTTCATTACTCCAGAAAATCCTTTCATCTCTTGTCAGTTTCTCTCCCTACATCCTTGTGGATTTTTGCTTCCCAGAATCATGTATCCGTGCAGTTGTGTGCTTTTTAGTCTGGCTTCATTCATTTAGCACAACACATTTGAGAGTCATCTATGTTGTTGCTCATATCAGTAGTCTGTTTTCTTTTATTTCTGTGTAGTCCTGTATGGGTGCCCTGCATAGTGTAATACATTTACCATTTGAAGGATTTTTACATTGTATCTAGCTTGGGGCAGTAGTTTTTCTTTGTGTGTTTCTTTGTTTTTCTACCAGGAATTGAAAACAAGGATGCTTAATCACCGAGCAGCATTCCCAGTCCCCTCTATTTTTTCTTTTTGAATTTTTTAAAAACATTTTGAGGCAGGATCTCTAAGTGGCTTAGGGCCTCACTATGTTACAGATGCTGGCTTTAGTCCTCCTGTCTCAACCACCAAGACTTGAGTATACAGTTTGGACAACTGTGCCAGATATTTTGGGGCAGTTCTAAAGAAAGATGCTACAAACTTTGGTGTACAAGCATCTGAACACAAGTTTCCATTTCTGTTAGGAAAAGTTTTAGGGGTGAGTATTGTGAGTTACAAAGTAAACTTAGGTAGAACAACATAAAGGTAACCACCTTATCATTCCTTCTTTCTACCAGCAATGCATGAGAATTCCAGTTGCTAAACTTCCTCACCAACATTTAACACTGTCATTTGTCGGTATTTTGTTTTATTTTCAAATTGTAGCCTGTCCATTACAGGAGTAGTGGTATCTCATTAGGGCTCCAGTCTGTGTTTTCCTAGTGAGCAATGACGATGAGCATATTATCATGTCTTATCAGCCACCCATATGGGTTCTCTATATTATATGAGGGTCCACATTTTGTAAATATTCTCTTGCGATTCGTGGTTTCTCATTTCATTTTCTTCATACCATCTCCAAAGAGCAGGAGTTCTTAGTGGTGTTGTTTTTCCCATACTGGGGATTGAATCAGGGGTGCCCAACAACTGAGTTTCTTCCCCAGCATTTGTTGTTGTTTTTCACTCTACATGGAACATCATGTCACCTATGAGGAGCAGTTTCATTACTTTCTTTCCAATCTATGGGTCTTTATTGCTTTTTCACTTGGGGGTTGAACAGGAATGAGAAGGGTGGTCATGACGGCCTCGGGACTCCTTTAGTAGGACAACAACTCCTCTAAAGGCTCCTTCAGGAAGACAGGTGGACAGTACCACTGGGGGAAGGGGAAAGCTGCAGACCCAGGGACAGCTGAGAAGACAGAGGAGCCTGTGGGCTCAGCACTTCCCATATTAGTCACCCTTTCACCACAGCCATATCTGGTCCCCTCCCCCCTGTGACTCCTCTGCTTAGCCCTTACTCCTCAGCCCTGTGGCCTGCCCTCCTCCTCCTCTCTCCAGCTTCAGTTCACCATTTAGTTTTCCTGGCAGCATTTTACCTTCCCCCATCCTGTGGTTCTTCTAGATCCAGGCCATTGCCCTTCCTCCTCTGCTCTGCTCAGAATGAGGTCCTCCATGTCCAGATTGCCCAGTCTCAAGGGACCTAAATGTGGCCTGCCCTCTGGGATTCACCAGACAGGGCTCCTTTCCATTATTTGTAGCACCTGAAACAGGCACTAATTCCATGCTCCAACTTGCAGTCCCTTCCCTACTCCATCCCTGACCGGAAGCTCCTCCTAGACTTGGTGCTTGATGGCAAGGACACTAGGGAAAGAGCACATCTGTCCAAATCGCAGTTCTATAACTGACTTGCAGGAAGACCTTGGCTGTGCTACTTACCCCCCTTGTCTATAAGTCTTCGCATCTCTAAAACAGGGAAATATGGGTTAATTCACACAAGACACATAGAACAGTGCCTGGTACCAGATAGTGTCCTACCTGCTGCTATTAGTATTACTACCATTCCTTCTGTGGTCAGCTACATGTGTCTCATCTTAAAACCCAAGTAACTCCCACCCTTAACATCCTAGGACTCCACTCTACTTGTTGTACCCTCTGTGCCTTATTCCCTGAAACAGTTGACAGTGCTCACTAGCTCCACACTTCACTTCCTGGCCCACCTCAGTCCAGACCCTGCCCTTGCTGTCATGATGATGCTCTCAACTAGGGGCAGAGCCAGCAGACATTCTTGAGACTACTCTTTCTGGACAGGACACAGCCTCTGAAACCAGAAGGAATGGAAATAGCCTTCTTGCATGTCTTAATGCTTAACGCTCTGGGGGTCTCCTCTGCATATACCTGGGTGCTGTGAGCTAGGTTGCCTATATAGGTCCCTTGATACCCTCTCCCTGCACTACCCTGGCCACTCCCCACCGTGCCCAGGGGCTCATGTTGCAGCTGCACTCTGGACCCTGAGTGTAGGCTGGCCATGCTGTTTGTAGTGTGTTTTCAAAACCCAGTGCAGTGACTTTATTTATTTATTTTTTTTGCTACTGAGTATTGCATCCAGGGACATTTTACCACTAAGCTACATCCTCAGTCCCTTCCATATTTTATTTTGAAGCAGGGACTCACTAAGTTGCTGAGGCTCCTCTCTAACTTTTGATCCTCTTGCCTCAGTGTCCTGAGTCACTGGAATTGCAGGCATATACAACCACGTCTGCTTTGACTGAGATAGTTTTGATGCCCTGAAATATTTCTTGCTGGGGTGTATCTGAGTGGTAGAGCATGTGCTTATCATGTGCAAGGCCCTGGGTTCTTCAGTATCCAGTATACAAATAAAATTTGAATAAATGAGTGAACCAACAAACAAATAATCAACATTTGAGATAGAAGAAAAGAGATAAAGAGACAGAATTCTGATGTCTTGAGTCCCCAAGTTCAGGGGAAGTAAAAGAGGCAGCAAGAAGTTGGGCAAAAAATGGACAAGAAGATACCATTTGATGTTGGTCTGTCCATTGAGACCCAGAATGTGAGCAGGAGCCACAAGAGTGGAGCCAGTGTGAGATGCTGTTCTGGGTACTCTAGAGGTGTTGGATTCTATTCAGGTCTGGTTGTATTCCTTGAGTGTGAGAGAGTAGAGGTATTCAAACAGTGCACAGTTTTTAAGTTTATTAATTATCATTTCTTTCAGCATTTTTCTATACCATATGTACCCCAATCCTTAATATATTTTGTTTTGAGATAGGGTCTCACTAACTTACTGTGGGCCTTCACAAGTTGTTGAGGCTGGCCTTGAACTTGTGATCTTCCAGCCTCAGCCTCCCAGGTCACTATGATTTCAGGCATCTAACATTGCACCTGGAAGGAAACTAATTTCTTTATTGCTGTGAATACCTTAAAGGAGGCAGAACCTCATAGAGCACAATGGTTCCTGTTGCTTTTTGGGTGTATTCCAGAGATGTTCTGATGTGAAATCCGCTTTCCTTCTTGTGCACAATAGTGTTGAAGATCAAAGTCTTAATGTGGAGGCCATGGAGAATTGGGGGTGAACACAGGTGCTTCTGGGTCACTTGCCATTGTTCCAGAATATTTGCTAGTTAAAGCTGTTGAGGTGGGGTTGAGACTCAACCTAGTCTGGGAGCAGAAAGGGGAGAGACTGATGGTTGAAGTCAGAGGGAAGAGAAAATAGAGTAAGAAAGGGTACAAGCTAGTCAGTGTCCATGGGAGGACTTGACATTGGAGCATGACCTTTAATGTTTTGAGTACTAAAGGCTTCAGCCCAGATTTTCCTTTTCCATCTGATTAGTGACTATGAAAACATGATTGGGCATTTCTGCTTCCACTGCCCTCCCAGATAGTGAAAGTCAATAAAGATATATTTTTAGAAAGAAATCAAGAGGTGAGAAAATAATGTGGGAGCAGGATGGAGACACCATTATTGCATCAGTTGAGCAGAGCAGCACTAGAAATGTCTTAAATGATATCTGGAAGGATATGGCAAAGGGAGGTGAAAGGTGATGAGGGAGCCCTGAGAAGGCAGGAGATGTGGGTGCAATGTCAGCACTGGTCTGAAGAGAGCTGCTCACAAGTGTGTCAGGGAAGTCATTCTTTCAGAAGCCTGGGAAGGCTGGAGGCTCTGGGTCACTCTTGGGCTCCCCTGCCCTTGGAATCTTGCCACAGGTCTGGGTTGAGCCTTGCATTAACTTTTACCATCTTAAGGATTGTCACTGGGAGATGGTCTTGCCCACTCCTGCTGATTCTGAGCTCCTCTTTCCATCCCCATCTCCCTCCAGCCTGACAATCCCTTTGACCAAGGCTGCTTCACAAATTGTTACATCCAGATGTGTATGCCACTGGGACCCAAGTAAGTTGGTAAACCTGGGGCTGGTGGGATGGGGTGAAGCTGGGTCCCTTTCCCTGGTCCCTTACTCCATCTCTAAGACCCTGATGCTCCCTGCTCCATTCCTTTGGGGTTTTGTCTATAGCACTCTTGGAGCCTCTGGGAATTTCATTCTGTCTTGCCCTTGTAGGTTCTTGCTACAAGAAATGGGGGTAGAGGGTAACAGCTGCCTGGATGATGCTCCTGGATGAGAGCCCTGAGCTTTATGCTTTCCAAGCTGAGGTTCAGTGAGGGTGGTCAGGGAGAACTGGCCAGTGTGGTAGTGACCCCTTGCCCTTGAACTTTTGTTCTGCAGGTACATGACCGAAGCTGTCAGTCTGCAAATAGAGCTGGGGACTGAATGGGAGCCAACAGAGGTATACATTCCACCACAACATCCTACACACCTCCTTGCATCCAAGTCTCCAACTCTAGTCCCCCCAAGTAGTGGCCAGTCTGCACCTTTACAGGAGGTGTGAAGAGTAGTGAGTGTGCATTGAAACAGGGGTGTCTGTGGAATGCAGCAATTGGAGCCTAAGGATGGGGATTATGAAACTGGAAGGTGCACTGTTCAGGTCACAGGGCTTCAGAACACACTGAGGTGTCCCTGGATAGATAAACATAATAAGACTAAACCATAAGTTTTCTATACCATAGAACATTCTGGTTACAGCTTTTTTGACAAATAATCTTATGGCTTCTTTAAAAGTCATAACACTTAACTCAATGGATTTTTGCTTTCTATATTTAGTCTTCTATTTCACTGGTTTTTCTCTTTCATATTGTGTATAAGTATTATATCTAAAACTTGGACCCCAAATTATGTATTTTATGTTTTTAAAGCCTCAATGTCATTTAAGGGACAATTGAACATGAAATTCCTCACCAGCTAAGAGAGATTTTACATAGTAATCACCTTACATGGAGCCAGGAAGAGAGAACTACTAATGGGACTTGCAGGGGACTATGATGTGGTGGCACATAATGCAGTTCCCAGACAGAGCTCTGAGGCCTGCCATTGGATCCTGATCTCATGATAGTGGATGTGTTTTCTTCATTCATTTTCAATTGGCTCATTGAAGTGAAAGGGAGGCTAGGCATTATATCTTTGTAAAATGTTTTTTGAAAATTTGTTTCTTCTTGAATGTTATTTCTCATAGATGGCCAGGGATTATTAGATGGAAAAATGACCCATGACATAATTAAGACACAATTTTACTTCAGGATGATAGGCCATAAAAGTATTGATTTGGGGCTGAACATGTAGTTAAGTGTAGAGAGCTTGCCTAGGATACATGAGGTCCTGGGTTCCATCCTTGGCAAGGCAAAAACCCATACATCTAGCTTCTAGGGGGTGGTACCCATCTATAATCTCAGCAAGTCTGGAGGCTGAGTTAGCCTGCTTGTAAGTTTTCAGCCAGCCTCAGCAATTTTGTTAGATCCTAAGATTAAAAAGGACTGGGAAGTAAGCTTGGGGGTGAGGCACACCTGGGTTCAATCCCCAGTTCTAAAAAAGTAAATAAATACATAAATGGTTTTGAATCCTACCAATAAGTATTGATCTTTGAGTCTGCCATTCTGACTTTATTCAGAAATGTGTTTATTTTACTAAGCTCTTTCCTCTATTGTTTGAGAGCAATGTTATTAATCTGTAGAAAGTGTTCTGTGAATTTAGTTTGAATTAGTAGAATGTAGAATGAGAATTTTTGGAAACTTTCTTGGGAATTTCTTTTTAACAACTAAATTCAATTTAACATTAATTTTATTAGTAATAAAAATACTGAAAATCACCTAATATTTTGAACAATTAATAATAAATGAAATAATACCTATGCATATGGATATATATCAGAAATCAAGGTAAACTTATCTATTTACTATTATTTATTTTAGGTACTGAGCTGACTCCTGAGTCCTTGTATGGGCATGTGCCACCACACATGATAATTTTAAAAGAGATGGGAAGGAAGATTGTTGAAATTCTTCCCTGTATTCATGAGTCTATGTTATTTACCTTTCCTCCCTATATTTCTGTAGGTCTGAAATATTTCAAATAAAAGTTTTGGTTACAATGATTGCCTCCTCTTTTCTCTTTCCTTTTTTATTCTTTGATCCTTTTGCAATTGTGAGAAGGGCAAAGTCTTTGGAATAGTATAAATGGCTGTGATTTACAAGTCTCAATTCTGATTGTGTCTTTTTCCCCTTAGGTTTTCTGGCACAGTTTTTACTGCTATTGATGTGGCTCTGGGTCAATAAAAGTTAGCACCTTTCTCATACTTCTACTGTTAGACCAGGACACAAGAAAAGACCACTGACTCCAATTAAAATCAAATTAAAGCAAGCTTATCATTGCGACAGGCCGGGCTGCCTCTCCCACCCAAAACAAGGCAGCAGCAGCTGCTTTCTGAAGTCCAGATTTATAGCCCAGAAAGTTACACAAAGGGGGTTTACAGATAACAAAACTCTGACAAGCATAACACAAATGGTAGTTTACATTTTTGCTGGCCCCGACAAGAGAATTGATGAAGGTCATTAGAGCCTCAGAGAGGGTTGTTATCTGGCCAGGGAAGGCCAAGATTTGTTAGGCGTCACTAAAGTTTCAGAGAGAGCTGCTCTCTGGTCAGAGAGCCCAGGCATGGGTGAGTTCAAGGCACGCGCAGGCATTCCAAGCAGGTTCAGAATTTGCAGTAATTTATAGTAAAGCCGAAATTATCTTTTCATGGTTTTGTGGCGATGGCTCCCAATTTTAAGAAAAGATCAGGTTGGGTCTACCACTACATGTATATTAGCTTTCTTTTAGGGGAAAAACTAGATGAAGCTAAGCATAATCAATAGCAATGTAATTTTTAAAGTTAAATATGTTGCAAGAATTAATCTATATAATTTCATACCATTCTCACTTTAGGGAGAACAAATAAGGCATTATATCATGAATAAGCAAATATTGTAAAAAGTATTTTCCCAGGTAGGAGGGACAAGAGGAGTAATTCTTGGCACTGGGCTGAGCTTAGGTGGGCTAATCAACTTCAAGAAAAATTAGAAAAAGATTTAGGGTCCTGGTAGTGGAAAATAATGTGCATATTCAGTATGCAAGTCCAAATACTCATTTGTCAGTTATAATCTCACTATATAATAATATCATGTGTTACTACAAATTATTAACAGGTTGGTGTTTGTTACTTTCTAAGAGAATTAGGAAAACCACAGATTTATTTTTTAATTACGTTTCCATTATAGGTTGCTATTAAACAGATTAATTTACAGAAACACCCACAGAAGGAACTGATCCTTAATGAGCTCTTGGTGATGATAGAATAAAAGAATCATAACATCATTCACTTCTTAGACAGGTAAATATGTTTGAGGTTCTTTTAATCATTGGGATAAAATCATGGAAATTTGTAGTTTGATGGAGGCTAGCCACTTTGAAGTGTCAATACTGAGAAGGTCCTTTTGCTACAAGGATATTACTTGTGTTAGTGTGAAAAATCAGCTAAATGAAGGACATTGCTGATATTGTGTCTATTCATGCAAATGATCAGACACAGAAACATTAAGGAATGATCAGCTGAGATTCATGTCTTAAGCCACAAAGTTGACTACACACATTTCTTTCTGAAATGTTTAGATTAGTTTTTAGATTTTAAATGCTATTCTTTGTAGGTAAATTGTACATGTTCATCAAAAGCTCCTGTAGACCACATGCTGTAGTGTAAGCTTGTAATCCCAGCAGCTAGAGAGGCTGAGGCAAGGAGGATCATGAGTTCAAAGTCAGCCTCCACAATTCAGAAAGGGCCTAAGCAACTCAGTGAGTCTTAAATAAAATACAAAATAAGGCTGGGGATATGGCTCAGTGGTTGAGTGCCTCTAGTTCAATCCCTGGTAACCCCCTCCAAAAAAGATACATGAGGTCATGTTTAGAAATTGAAGTTTTGTTTGTTGTTTTTTTAAAGACAGAATGGAATATTAAGAATATAATTCAATCATACATATGAATGAAAGCCCACTAGTAAAATATGATACAATTGATTATATTATATGGTTATAGGCCTTTTTATTTCTTACATAAATTGTTTAGGGTGAGGAATTGGTGATATATTTTTCAGGCTTTATCCCTAATTTTGGAGTATGCATTAATGGAAATAAATTTTCAGGTACATTTGGTGCTTTTTAAAATAATATTTCAAGTCAGCATGGAATGCTATGTAAGATAAGCCACAGGCTTTGGAATTATGAGACCTTGACTTCAGATGCTGATTCTGTGACATACTATGTAATCTAAGATGAGTTCCTTAATCTCTCCAAGCCTGTCTCTGTATCTGCAAAACAAGATCAGTAATCTCTAATTGTAGGGTTATTTTTGTTGGAAAAGTTCAAAATATATACCTAGGCAACTATTATGGGCAAACTATGACTTCAAAATCATAATGAATATCATAATGACCCTCGGACATTTTTGTGCTGTGACATATTAACTTTACAGTTTTCTTCTTTGCTCTCAAACTATCAGTTCTGTTGTTTTATCATTATGGTGCTTAATATTTGAACTTGAATATAGAGTGTCAAATGTTTAAAAAAATAGAGTGGAAGTTTTGAATGTTCTAATTTTAGTTACCTGGTAGGAGAAGATTTGCTTGTAGTAATGGAGTACCTTGCTGGTGGGCCAGTGACTGTTGTTGTTACAGCAACCTGCATGGATGAGGCACAGATTACTGCAATGTACAGAGTGGTGATTTTGCATTCTTTGGGACAAACTAGGGTGATGTGGGGTTAACAAGAGATGATTAAAAGGAAGATTTTCCAAGAAGGGGAATTTTTGTTTTACACAATCTCTGCAAGTTATCCCATCTTGTTTTATCTCAGATGTGAGTTTTAGCCCTTCATTGTAGGATGCCTTGGGAATGAGTTACAGACCCTATTTTATTTTTATTTTTTTGTATTAGGGATTGAATCTACAGTTGCTCTACCACTGAGCTATGTGCCCAGTCGAAAAGATGCCTAGGCAAGCCTGGAACTTGTGATCTTCCTACTTCTGCCTTGGTGTAACTGGAGTTACACATGCCCAGTTAAGCCTTTGAAGAACAATTATTATCACTAACAAATCTCATTATATTCATCACAATATTTTATCATCCAGTTAGGGCACTTCTGAGAATTAATGGGGCTATAATTAAAAATATGCCACTCAGCTAGGTTTGGTGGTACATGTCTGTAATCTCCATCACTCAAAGGCTGAGAGAGGACAATTGCAAGTTCAAGGGTGGCCTCAGCAACTTAGCAAGGCCCTAAGCCACTTAGTGTGACCCTATCTCAAAATTAAAAAAGATAGGGCTGGAGATGTAGCTCAGAGGTAAAGTCTCTTTATGCTAAATCCCCATTATCCCTCCTCTTGCACATCCACCCCTTCCCACTGAAAACTGGGGCTAGAATCATTGCAGACAAAGCAAGACACATATCGAACTTTAAGATCATTATGTCTGTTTCATTGACGGTGAAGAAATTGGTTGTTTCTTCATATTTTTTAATGAATTTCCAGATGTCCTTTTTTTAAGTTTGTAGAATCTTCCAAATTGCCTAATTCTCAGCCAAAAACAAGTGTTCCATCTTTCCCCAGGTAACTTTTTCTAAATAGAGGAGACTAGGTTAATGATTTGCTTATTGTCATTGAAATGGATCCTACTCTGTCCTGATGTAATAGGGATCATTGTCATAAATGACAAATTATAAATGTTTATGATAGACTATTCTATAATACACAGTGAATTAAAACTTGGCATACTACATAGGCGATTATTTTTATTCAGGTAACTTTCTTGAAAATTGAATTCTAAGTTTGTGTTCCACCTAAGAAGGAAAGAAATTAGAACTCTTGCATAGTTCTCAATACTATATTCCTTAACAAAGTAGGTTTTGTAACTTTTAAAAACTAATAAAAACTTAACAAGAATTTATCTATTCCTACTCAATTGGCTTTTCTCACTTTTTATAGTTGATATAAAATCAATTTCAGGAGTTGTTCTGACTGCATTCACTTGGGTCTCCGTTTCTGTGCCAAAATTTTTAAATTATGACTTACAATTACTGTATTTTTCTGTGCCTTCATTCTTGACTAGAACCTGATTTAATGCTTCTTAAGTAATATATGATTATAGCATTTATATCAGTTTTTGTTTGTATAATAGTACAATACTTTAAATAAGAATTTTAGCACTTACAAATAGTGTGCAGATTTTGTTTTTCTACACTGAGGGGAATAAGAAAAAATCAACTAACTGTTCCCAAGTGCATAATTTATCCCCTCAATTTATATTCAAAAACATGGGGCAAAGAAATTTTTACAATCTCATTCTTGTATTTAAGGAAGGGAGGAATTTATTCTTACTTTTTTTTGTTTAAATACTTTTAGTTGTAGATGGACAAAATAACTTTATTTAATAGTTTCTTTTTAATTGTGATGGTTTTGGTTTCTTTGTTTCAATATTGGGGATCAGACCTAGAGCCCCACACATGCTAGGCAAGTGCTCTACCACTGAACTCTACCATAGACATATTCTTTTATTGTTGATGTCAGGTGTGGATACAGCTTGTCATAAAATCTAACAGAGAAGAAATGAAGAAGACATAGTACATTACATTGATGAACCCCTGAATGCAACAAGACCACCCTCTATCTTACCTGCTTTTCTCAGTGGCTCACCTTGATGAGACTTCTGGGTACCTGAGGTTCAAGTGCAAATAACCACAAGTTTATTCTCTACTATTGAACTAATTTCTAAATAACTTATGCTTATTCACCAAGTGCTGGGTACACTCAGGCACTTAAGCCTAAAATGGCCTAGAAGTTATATGCACTTATCCATCATTTTATAAGACAGACCATTGAAGATAAAGTTTTAAAAATCAATTCCAGAGACTGGTGATATAACTCAGTGATAGACAATTTGGCTAGTGTACACAGTGTCTTGGGTTTGATGTCCAGCCCTGCAAGAACAAAAACCATAAGAAAGAAAGAAAGAAAGAAAGAAAGAAAGAAAGAAAGAAAGAAAGAAAGAAAGAAAGAAAGAAAGAAAGAAAGAAAGAAAGAAAGAAAGGAAGGAAGAAAGGAAGGAAGGAAGGAAAGGGAAAGGAAAGGAAAGAAAGAAGGGAGGCAGACAGAAAGAAATCAGTGATGGAGGAGCTGGGCATGTGGCTGATATCTGCAGTCTTAGTAGCTCAGGAAGCTAGCAGGCACATCATTTGAGGTCAGCCTGCACAACGTAGAAATGCCTTGTATAAAAAAATAAGAAAGGAGGGACAATATTAAATAAGACACTATTTAATATTGTCTCTAGATGAGATCTAAGTGTGGGAAGGGATCTTCTTAAAATTCAAGGTATTATGTTTTCCTATGAGAGGATGTGTTTCTGTATAAATGTTAAGTATTACAGGGTCTTTGGCTAAATACTACAGGCTGTGCTCAGGCCTCAACTACTAGTATAATGACTCTGTGTGAACTAGTGAATGGGACATTTCAGGACTTTTCATTAATATCTGTTTTCTTTTGCTCAGTGTTTACAGGTATTGGAGTTTTTACATGCAAATGCTGTCATTCATTGGGACATAAAAAGTGACAATGTGCTTTTGGGAATGGAAGGAGCAGTTAAACTTAGTAAAAAGTGAAGTTTGAAAAACATTAACTATTTACTATACTTTTCTTTCTTTCATATAAAAAAACCATCTCTTTATATTTTTGAAAATAAATATATGGGAGGGGAAAATATCTAGTGGTAAGAACTATGAACAGAGGACTGGATTGGGTTTAAATAATAGACCTGCTATTACTTGCTGAATACTTTGGTCAAGTTAATCTCTTTGTCTCTCTTTTCCAATTTATACCATGGTAAAATAATAGTACTAATCTCAGGATTTTTTTCAGAGGTTAAAAAAGTAAAGGACTAAGAAGCAGTGCCTGGGAGAGTCCTGATGTTGAGGTCAAGTTGAATTTGTTTCTGCCATCTGTTATGCTGGTTTTGCTCATTGTACTCTTCAGCATTCTCTGAGTTTCTTACAGTATAGCCTAACCAGGAGAGGGCTAGATGACCTGACCTCAGAGATGACAAGGAAAATATCCCACATCCCTAACATTCTTCTGTATGAGACACAATAGCGTCATGAAAAACATCCTGAACTTCTTTCCTCTATGCCCACAATCTCTGAATTCCTGCTATGCCCTTGGAGGATTCAAGCAGAGCTATTAAACTCTAGGATTCTATCTTTAAATGATCTTAGTGGGTCAGTTGGAAATACATAATCATTTACATTTTGGGTGGATACATATGAAAGTGGAATTAGAATTTTTTGGTTAATGTTTTGTGGTGACTCTGCCACTTACTAGATGAATGATCTTAGGTGATCTTAACTAGAAATATATTCCTTGGTTCCCCAGTTTGTAAATGAGAATAATCTTAATAGTGAGTATTCCTGGGACTGGGCTTAGTGTAATCCAGTGGTTTGGGAGGCTGAGGAAGGAAGATCTCAAGTTCAAAGCCAGCCTCAGCACCTTAGGCAGGCCCTAATCAAGTTAGCAAGACCCTATCTCTAAATAAAATATTGAAAAAGCCTGGGAATGTGGCTCAGTGAGGAAGCATCAAGGTAAATTATCCAGAACCAAGCTTGAAAAAATGCTACCTATCTCAAAGATTTATGGTGAGGATTTTTTACAAGATACTTGGAATGGTACCTAGCTTTTATAAACACTCATTTCCATTATAAATATGATTTTACCTAACAGGTGTTCTTTTCAGTATACACTCCTATAGAATATTCTCTGCAACACAGTGAAGAAATTTATCTTAAATTTCTTCAGAGTGTAAAGGATGGTAATTTGGTATGTTTATTCACTATAATATATTTGATGCATTAATATAAAAGGATCTCTTATATAAACAGTTTGCAAAATCTCCTACTTAAGCAAAACAATCCAAGCACTTCATAGCTATTATTTATTCTTATGTAAATACAAAACAGTCTAAAGCTTTCACACCTGATACCAGTAGTTACATAGTTAATTGAATGGCTTTAACAATAGAAGGGAAGAAAAGATTTTAAATTCTCATGCTGACCTTTCCCCAAAATTAACATCAATTACTAAAGTTGGTTTCCTGTTCCTAGGTTATAGTAGAGATACATGGGGTAGATTAATGTTTGTGAGTACCTTGTGAGGACTTTTGCAATCAACTGTTCTTTTTCTAAGCTCTCTGCTGTTGTATGCTTAGGGATTCTAGCTTCTTTTTATTTTATTCTAAAGTAATTTCAGTGTCTTGACCTTTGCCTGATTCACTGCATTTAGGTTTGCTGTGCAACTTTGGTTATTTTCCCCACTTTTTGTTAAAACCTCTTTCAGTTTTATTAAGACTTGTAGAATAAAATGTATTAAGAGTAAACCCCTCCTACTAATTTGCATTCTGTTGTAGGAAGAAAAAGCAAAAAATGGCCTTATACAACATCATCAAAAGATTTTAATCCCAGTCTGCATTGCTTTATGAATAAATTCTTTTTTAAAAAATAAAAGAGCCTGAACAGTCAAGATATAATTATGTTATCTTAAGGTGAATGATGAACCCAACCCAATTCGATGTTAAGATTGGGAAGTCATCTTGTTTTACTCTAAAATACTAAGATTTCTATTTTGCCTGACAGCTTAATGTTTAAACTTGTTTGAAACTCCCACCCGTGCTCTGAACTCACCTGTGCCTGGATCTTCTTTACCAGAAAACAACCCTCCCTAAAACCTCAATGGCACCTCATAAATTGTGATGTTGGATCTCAGTTTACTTTCTACGTCCTTCTTAAAGTATAGTTCCAACTTCCTTGGTGTTACTTTGCGGCACTCTGGCTGGGCAAAAATCACGAACCACTCAAGCAGGAACAAACTTTATTTCCGAACTCCTCCAAACACCAGCCCCATGGCCTTCTCTGGGACACATTACACAACAATTGGAACTCCCTCCACCTGAACTTCACCAACCAATGTGAACTCCCCAGGAAATCCCCGCAAGAACTGCAAAGTAGTGGGAGCACGAGGTGGACAGCAGGGTTCTATATACAATTGAATCAATCCAGCATCATCATAATGGCTCACCTCTCAACCATTACTTCTGGCAAAATGCCAGGGGTTGTTCTGACTCGACTGTGGCTCTCAACATCTCCCCCCTTCTGTTTAATTAAACAACAAGCATGTGCCTTAGGGACCGTGCCTGTCTTAAGTTGTCCAATTCTACATATGGTCTTTACCCATCATTGGATGAGCTGACTTCAAGGAGTTAGCCTCCTGTCTTAGGTTGGTACCATTACAATTGGATCTTACCCGTCATTGACTACCAGTCCATCATATAGCCATACTTGTGGATAGACCTTTGCATCAGTGTGTGGGGGGTGAGGTTCTTTGCCTCACCTGTTGGCCCCTAAATTTCACCTTTGTATCAGTGGGGGGGTTGAGGGTCTTTGCCTCACCTCTGTTGGACCCCAAATTTGGCCTTTGCACCAGTGGGAGGTGAGGTTCTTTGCTTCACCTCTGTTGGCCCCCAAATTTGGCCTTGGCACCAGTGGGGGGTGAGGTTCTTTGCCTCTCCTCTGTTGCCCCCAAAATTTGGCCTTGGTGCCAGTGGGAGGGTGAGGTTCTTTGCCTCACCTATGTTGGCCCCCAAATTTTATACCATCAGAAGCAGAAGGGAGGAGGATGCAAAATGCCATGACACCAAGCCAAATGACAGTTCCTTTTGGAAAAATTGTACCACCGATGACACCATCAGCAAAGATACCCCAGCACTACCACAATTCTCTGCACCAACAGATAGTTCACAATGTATACAAGTGATACATAGTCCAGGTAAGTTCTGCAAGCAGTTCAAAGCAGAGAAATCTAATATGTCCATTTCCTCCCAAAGTAAATCGACTCCTTGATTGAGCATCACTTGTTGAGTTACATTATTCATTGATGCACCAGTTTATACAGTTGTTGTGATAGCTATCACAGAAGCTGTAGTTTGGTTTTATCTTTGTCTTCACCAACACTGGGATGAAGATAGGAATTCTGGCAATGACAGCTAAAAAAATTATTTAACATTCCAGCAGGCACTAAGAAAACAATTTTCTGAACAATTTACATTATCCTGAACAGAATTATTAAATATAATGAAAAGGAAAGGTGAAAGTAAATAAACAGGACTGTTAACCTCCTTTTTGTTCACATATTAAAACAATCCTCAACAGCTGTTTACCCAATTTAAACCATTTAAATCACATGAATAAAAAAAAATTGGATCCATTTTTTCATGAGTTCTCCTCATATATGATATATGGACATACGCACATACAGACATACAACACAAAACAGAAGTGTGCACACAATACATACAACACATAACAGTAAAGGCCTTGTAGCTTTTCACAGGTGAAATCTCCATTGCAATTTTTAAAAACTCCACAGTCAAAAAATAGAACTGATCAGAAAAACATTAACCTAGGTCTGTATGAGCTCAAAAAATAAATATTATTTTATATTATTATTATACTAAATATTCTCTGAGAAATGGAAATCTGCTTCCAATGAATAACTCAGGTCGAAAATTATTATATTAGTCAGCTTATCACAATGATAAAAAATACTTGAGAAAAATAATTCAAAAGAAGACTTATTATGGTTCATAGTTTCTGAGGTTTCAGTCCATTGTTGGCTGGCTCCATTGCTATGAGCCTGTGGAAACCTCTACAGTGGAATGGGCATGGTGGAGCATAACTGCTCTCCTCATGACAGAAGATAGATAGATAGATAGATAGATAGATAGATAGATAGATAGATAGATAGATAGATAGAGAGACAGAGAGAGAGAGAGAGGATTCAGGGAAGATATAAAGTACCCAGGGGGTGTGATCCAAAGAAACCATTCCTTTCTCTGAAGAATAATTCAATCCAAATTACTAAAATATCAATGGATTAAACCACCAGAGTTTAGAACTATCATGATCTAATCATTTCCTAAAAGAACTACTTCTAAGTATTGTTGCATTGAGGACCAAGCCTTTAGCACATGAGCCTTTGTGGAACATTCTAGATCCAAACCATAACAATTATTTCAAAATAATTTCCCTCTCCTTAATATGACATCATTGACTCACTATATATTCCTGAGAAAGCAAGCCAACCTGGTAAATAGTGTTTCATACTGATCCACTATTTGGCAATGTATCATAGCTTATGCTCTTATGCATAAAGAAGTTTTGCTCTAACAGAGAAGAAAGCAGTTCATCTCATTTCAAATCTGATGAACTTTTAACAGTTTTTTTTTATTAAAACCAATGTGTATGACTTTAAATAAGCTACTTCTAAATTGTACATGTCCTTGAAATAGCAAGGTCTAACTTCTCTATGTATGCATAGAGAAGTGAATATGCAAGTGTATAGTTTCTGGTCACTAGTGCATAGAAATGAGTCAAAGAATTGAATGTTGTTTAGATGGGAAAGACTTATCACATTTGGAGAGAAATTAATTAATTAGGGCCAAGCACCACCAGGGAAAAAAATCTGTATTTGTAAATTTTCTAATTTTACAGAAGATATCTATGTTATTGGGTCTTATCATGCATTTGTATATTCTTCTTTTAGGAGTCAAAGAAAAATAGTTGACTTCCAGGACTTTATTAAAAGAAGAAAGTTTCAAGAGAGTCCCTACACCGCTCACTATCTATCTATCCCTGTATCCTACATCACCTAGATTATGTTGGTATCTACATCTAATATGCCATTATAAAACACCACAGACTGGGTTGCTGAAGCAGAACTTACATCTCACAGTCTGGAGGTTGGAAGTCCAAGATTGGACTGACATCAATGGTGTGAGAGCTTCCTTTATAACTTACAAATACCTCACTTCTTGCTGCATTTGTAAATGACAGAAATAAAAAGTTCAAGTTGTCATTTTATGATGGTATTAATGCCATCAAGTGGGCCTCACATTCATGGTGCCATCTAAACCAAATCTAAAACTTATTACTTCTCAAAGACCACACATTTGGGACTTAACCCTTCAGTATTAGAGATATTTCAGGATTTAGTTATTTAGTCCTCATGGGACTTCAATGCAAATATCAAGACTACCAATTGCCCTGAGGCAAGACTAAGTGAATTAATCTTACCAGTCCCATGTTCAGGGGTCAGTAGCTTATAGTTTATTTATAAAAACATACCACAAAAATAATACCACATTATAGGAACATTCTATACACTACCAAAAAAATATTTTCAATATAAAACATAATTTTTATTAACCAATAAACAAAAACTCATAGGATGCGTTTCTGTACTGTCAGTATATTAAAAAGTAAATTTGTCTTTTCCACTTCACTAGTTCATTCTTCTATTTCTATAAGCATATTTTAACACCCGCTTCCCAATTAAATCTTCTGTCAGCCCTACCATCTTTTTGAACTACTGATGTCTCCATTGGTGAGGCTTTTATCTGTAAGATGACCTTTCTTTTGTGTCTCTACTCTTTACCCCTCTAAATGGACCACTGATTTTAATCTTGTAAAACTCAACTTTTCATATTTCTATACACATATCATTAATCTTTTCTATTTGAAGTTACTGATTGATGGAAGAGTTAAGCTACCTAAATCCTAGCAACAGAGGGTAGAGAGATGATTAGATTTCTTTCCCTTTTGCTGTCTCATAACCTCCAGACTTACACAAGTGCCCATTTCCAGACTAATTCCCATTGTGAATAAACACAGCAAGACTGCCCTTATTAATTTCTGCATTTGCCCAAATGGACATTATGCTTAGATAAAGGAGAGAACACCTAAGTAAAGATGGACATGGGGAAGAGATCCATGTAGACACTGGATAGGAGCTCAAGAACTCAGGGATCAGTGGAGCACAGCTTAGAAAGAAAGGCCACAGGCACTGGGTAGAAACATCCTTTTAGATCCAGAGTATACTTACTCTTAGAAGGTGGGCACAATAAGAGAAGAGTACCAACAGGTTCTTTCACAACAGGGAGACTTACCCAAGAAACCTCATTGCCAAGATTAGTGGGGGCACTGGCTATGGCTGTCTCTTATCTATTCTACCATTTCAACCTAGTGTATTAAATGTATTAGTACATAATCTCAAATTTAGTCTGTGCTATCACCATCCTTTCTGTAATTTAGGGGCCACTTAAATTTCTTAATCCTCCATTATTGTATCTTTCATTTCTTTTTAGCAACCATACCATCTTTCCCTGGTTAAAGCAATTAACAGCTTTGTCATGAAAATTAAATTGCTTCATATGATGCTGCACAGCAAGTTGCATAATAAGACCTGTGACACCCAATAATATGAAGATACTAAGCAACCATGAAGATTATCCTCTTTCAACTTGAGATAGTAATGACATCCATTAACTCCCAAAGAAATGAATGTCTACAGAATGAATTTCAGAAGTTTTCTAAAATTCTGATGGAATGGGAAGCTGTTGTTAGGAAGAGGATCTTGGTGTCAAATCACAAACCACAAATAACCTTCTATTTTTACCTGAAAAACATCTTTGATCACAGCAGAAAATTGTCAAAAATCAAAATTTCTGAAAAGTCAAAAAAATGCAATCAAAATGGTTAATACCATTTTGTTTTATTTTTTAAAGTAATATTATAGGTTAATTCACCAAATTTTTTTAAAATGCTGAATCTGTATTAAAATAAATATGCTTTAGATGATCTAAAGTTTGTAACTTGCATCCAGAAAAATAAGTGTTTTATGTTTATATCATGCAGGTACCTCAAGAAAGAGAAAGGCAGGTTGAATTCTGCACCTTGCTATTCTTTATTTGGGGTGAAATAATCCTCATAACTGGCTTTGAAAGAAGCAATCAGTAACAAAATTTGATTTGTACACCATAAATCAACTTAGAAATCTGTCAACTTTTAATGCTGTCAGTTAATATGTCAATTCTCAATGATTATCTTATTTATAAATGGAGCATTCCTTTATCCATCAGGTAGAGAAATAGATGAAATTTTAATATTAGACCCAAGTTTGGCATGATACTGGAAGACAGTGAAAACTGAAACTAAGAACTTCTTAGCAGAACTTCAAGGCAGACTTGCCTCTACAGAAGGAATGTAGGAACTCTGAGTTTTCAATCATATCCTCTGCAGCAATTCTAAGGAAGCATTAATGACTCCAGTCCAGGCCAACATTCTGAATTTGGATCTGAAAGTAGTTCTAAAATATTTTCTTTATGTTACTTTTTCCTGTGCAAAAAAAAGTCAATTTTGGTACTTCCAAAGCAGCAGATGATTACTAGAAGATAGGAAAATGTTATGAGTACATTAATTTCTTTTATCATAAACACTGAATTTAAGGTGTGATTTTTTTACACACTTAAAGAATATTGGAATTTTACATTGTTGGTGAGACTGCAGAAGTACAACCACTCTTTGAAGTAATATAGAGATTCCTCAAAAAATTAGAGATGGAACCACAATATCACCCAGCTGTCCCATTTCTCAGTACATATCCAAAAAAAACTAAAATCGATATACTATAGCATACAGGCACCTCAATGTTTATAGGAGCACAATTCACAATAGCTAAATTATGGAATCAACCCAGATGCATGTCAATAGGTGAATGAATTAAGAATGTATATATTAACAATGGAGTTTTAGTCAGCCATAAAAACAAAAATTCTGGCATTTGCCACGGAATGAATAGAAATGGAAAATATCATGCTAACTAAAATTAGTCAAACTCAGAAACACGAAGGTCAAATGTTTTCTCTCTGATGTGGAAGCTAGAGTAAAATAAAGGAAAAATGGAGGGAAGCATAAGACTATATAAATAACAAATCAGTTACAAATTAACAGATGAGCCAGGGAAGTCCAATAAAGTAGAAGGAGAAGGGGGAGCATAGGAGGGAAAAGGGGATCAGGAAGTCAAATTGATTTTCATGCATGTATGAGTTTATCAGGATGAACCAAACTATTATACATAACTATAAAGCCCTAATAATAATGTTTAAAAATAAATAAGTAAATAAAAATAATTTCATCAATGAAATTCATCATACTAAGAAACTGGATGATACAGAAATTATCTTTGTAGTTATAAGAATGAGATCCTTCAAATTGTAGGAAAGAAGAGGAAACCCTAAACTGCCTATCATAGGAAGTGAAACATAAACTTAAGCATGACAACATTTGGTGGAGTATTGAAAGGAGATTAAAAGGAGATCTGGGAGTGTCTCTGGCATCCGAAGGTCTACACACTTCCTTACCCAGCAGCAGCAACTCCCATGGCATATGGGAACTCTTGCTTTTCCCATCACAAAATAAACTCATTTGTATCTCTGTGCCTTTGTCAAAATTATTTCATCTTTCGTTCCCAGCCTTCCCTTCTAAATACTATTCTACAATGGAAAAATATAGACTTTATGACAATTGACTGAGAAGTAGATTGCATGGAGACTCTCATGCTGAACAAAATAAGTCAATAAATGATTGATTTTTTTTCCTTTTTGTAGTGATGGGATTGAACACAGGGCCTTGTGCATGCAAGGCAAGCACTCTACCAACGGAGCTATAACCCCAGCCCTGACTTAATTTTTTAGTTAAATATATTTAGTTTTGAAATTCAAAAAGTTTACATTTGGACCCACTCTTGGACCCACTCTTTATTTACAGGTCTCACTATTCTTACCAACCTTAGTACTCAAATAAATAAATAGATAAATAAAGCCTGTTTGACCAACTGATGGTGGGAGCCAATCAGGTAACTGTTTGCAAAAAGGGACTAAAGAAAACATCCCTAGTGAAAGCAAGTTTAGTGGAATTTTATGCTAGCACAGCCTCAATAGACAGAATAAAGAAGAAAAAATTAATTAATAGCTGTGTTCCTGCCTGAACTCCCTGATGATCAGACATTGGGGCTTGATATCAGACTATGACTAAAATCTGACTCCTAAAAAATTGTGAGATGTTTAGAGCTCTTAAAAAACATAATTCAGAGAGGTAGAAAATAGCACTCTCCAAGATGTTCCAGAAATGGCTGCTCTCATCAGGCTCCCTGATGCACAGTTCTCTAGAGACACAGTTCTCCAGTGAACTTGAAATAGCAGGTGAAGTGTTATCCAGGAGACAGCAGAACAGGAGCCTGGAAAACCAGCTAGCTGCAGGCTGGTTAATCAACACGTGTAGCATTTTGTTGTTGTTGTTCTAGCATCCTGTGATGGGACATACATGGGGATGGGATCCTCTATTATTACATAAAGCAAGAACTAGGGGAATGAGGTTTACAAATTTCTTTTCCCTAGTTCTTGCCTTATATTGAAAATTCTATGAATGTAAACTCCTCTATGACAAATAGTAGCTATGCAGCCAATTGAAGGAATAAAAGGTAGAAAAAGGGGGAAGAAAGAAAGAAGTAAAAATGAAGATTATTTTTCTGTAGGGTTATAGTTATTAAACTTTAAAAAATTAGAAATTATTAGACCTGAAGTCTTCCTTCTGTTGCTAGTCTAAATTGACTCTAATCTTTTCCTTATGTGATATGGCATCCCTCAATTAGCACCTTAAATTTGACAGTCCTCAACTCTGTTCTTCTGAGCAAGTGATTTCCATTTCTTCCTGTCCTGCATGTCAACATTCTAAGCAATGACAATGCTTAGCAAAGAGCGATAATTAATTCTCCATCACCTGGAAGGAAGACTGGGGATAATGTCTGAGTCCATTTAGGCTGCTTAACAAAATGCCTTATCACTGGGTGATGCATAAGCAACAGGTATTTATTTATATAAAAGTTCTAGAAGCTAGAAAGTCCAAGATCAAAGTGATACCTAGTTCAGCATTTTTGGATGTAAATCTGTCATTTCCATTAACAAATCAATTCATACTGTTGATAATCTTCTCTTCCAGCATGTTGTTATTTATCAGATGATATGTGAAAGAATTAGATATGAGTCTTGCACAAAATAAGTTCATCCTTTATTTTATTTTATGTAACAAAATTCATATATATCAGATAATTTATAATGAGACATGTTTGTATATCAACATATATAAAATGTGCAGGCAGGCCCTCTTTTCTTTTTCAGAGAAAACATCTAATAACCTGAAAAAGCCTACACCGCTTAATATCATTGCATCAGGGCTTATCTTTTTTTTATTTTTCTGGTTCTTTTTTGTTATACATGACAGGAGAATCATTTTGATATAATTATACAAGCATGGAATATATCTTATTCTAATTAGGACCCCATTCTTATGGATGTACACCATGGTGGATCACTATGGTTTATTCATATTTTGTACATAGTAGATTTATTCTACTGTCTTTCCTTTTCCTGTGTTCCTTCCCTGCCCTCCATTCCCCCTTGTTTAGTCTACTGAATGTCTATTCTTCCCCTCTCCCCCTAAGTTTGGATTACCTTCCCCATATCATTGAAAACATTCAACCTTTGGCTTTTGGAGACTGTCTTGTTTCACTGATTATGATAGTCTCCTGATCCATATATTTACTTGCAAATGTCAAAGTCATTGTACATTATGGCTGAGTAATACTATTTTAATGTTTGAATTTTGAATGAATACAAACATTGAGAGTAAAGTTGACTTTTAAATCTCAGCATTGACACTTAATAGTTGTATATCTTTGGTGATATTACCTAAATTCTCTGTGGGAACTCTTATCTGAAAATAAGGAACATGCTGAAATGGTGTGGAGATTCAATGAGATAACATATAACATATAGCATATTACACATGCTAGGTTAGTTTGAATTTCAATGTTTTCTTTAACACCTATCTTTGACTAGTATGTAACATACACATTTCTCAAAAGGCAGAATAGTGTGAGAATGCAATGATTCCCTCTTGAGAATTTACCTAAAACTACTATATTTTAAAATGGGATCTCTGTAAACACAATTAAAGGCCCTGCCTACACACGGCACACACGTGTGTCTTATTTGTGAATTGTGTTAAGCAAGAGTTTTTTTTTTTCTCAAATAAATGATGAGCTTATTGTGGGCCAGATTCATATATCTAGGACTTTCAAATATCATCCAATGATACTGATACTTTCAAATATCATCCAAATGATATCATGCTGGGAAGAGAAGATTTTCAATAGTATGAATTGATTTGTTGATGTTACAAAGCAAATGTCTAGGAAGTGACAAATTGACTTCCAAACATGCTAAATTCTATAACTAAAAGAATCATCAAGTTGATAATAAATTTTCTTGATTATGTTGTCATTTGTCCTTTTTTCCTCCTTTTAACATGGATATAATCCAAAATTTCAAACCAGGGTCACCATGTAATAAAATAATGATCAATGACCTACATCTTTTTTAATAGAGGGGAAATATCAGCTCACAACCATCTCAAAGAAACACTGCATGACATTCACAGTGTGTGTGTGTGTGTGTGTGTGTGTGTGTGTGTGTGTGTCTGTGTCTGTGCGTGTGTGTGTGTGTGTAACTTTTCACTTAATTTTAAATGACACTCTCTCCCTAAAACTCAAGACTTTAGACAAGTTCAGTTTTTCATGTCCTCCAGAATAAAAACACTTTTCAAATGTGATTTTTCTTAGGATTACTATTGGAGTTACTGCTTCAGTTATATACTTAAGATTAGGTTGAAATATAATATATACATATATATTTTCATTTAATATAACCTCATATATAATATGTATTACATATATTCATATATATCTATACATGAAGATTATGTGTGTGTGTATATGTGTGTGTGTGTGTATTTAACCACCCAAACACCATATGATTAACTAAAAATCCATATGGTTAATTATAGGAATATATATATCCTAGTCCTAAAGAAGAAATGTATGGTTTATTACAGGAGGAGATCTGTGTTTGTGTGTGTGTGTGTTGGAGGGTGTATCTCCGACCCTAAGAAAAATCACATTTGAAAAGTGTTTTTATACACACACACACACACACACACACACACACACACACATATTCATTTCTCTTGTGTTTGTTGAATTACATTCTAAAATATCCCCTTACTACAAAAGGTAATAGGAAAAAAGGTTGTTTTAAAAATTGATTTTCAAACCATGAGGCAGCACTTTAATTTGCATATGGGGCAACTATATCTCCTTAACTATTGTTTATTAAATTCTAAAACCTCATCCTATTTTGAGAGCAACTTCTTCTGGCCAGATACACTTCTACACCATTGCTCTTGCACATGCTTTCTCCCCAAGTCAAGAATGTACTCTATCTAAGCCCTAAAATCAATTCTTTTCATGTGAATGTCACAGTCTTCTCTAAACATCCCTTCAATATTGATCATTTTCTTTTCAACTTTGCACAAGATGATGTCAGCACATCATTTCATTTCAGGGGAAACTTCATGGCCCATGGCTCTTGTTGAAGTGAGAGGCCTAGTGAGCAAGTCTAAGTGTGATGTGCAATGGCTTCCAACCCAAAAGCTCACAAAAGACCTGTTACATGACCGGGTATGCAAATAAGTAGGGAGAAGCAAAACTTCCTTCATGGGAATTTGAATTAAGACAGGTAAGAAGATGACCCTAAGAAGCAGAAAATGAAAGAAAGCAAATAGCAGAATCAGGAGATTGAATCCCAGCTTTGACACACACAGTGCTATGGAGGAATTATGAGGAAGAAGAAGCTCAGATGTAATGAAAAAACAAACAAAACAAAGACAGAGAGAAACAGTAGGCCCATGGAGCTCACACTATATACTCTTGTTGAGGGGAGTAAACACTAACAGGGGATGGGCTATGCTGATATTGGTCACCGGTATTTACAGCAAGAGAACCTTCTATTTAGACTCCAAGCTCTGTGTGCTCAAGCTCTACCAGAATGTGTGCTTCACTTGATACTACACATGTGGTGTTGCTAACCAATGTATAATCCATTAAATTTTTTACCAACAGTTTATAAGCATCTCGAGCTCTGTGGTCATATCTTTCTTCTCATTTTTACTGTTTTACTCAAATACCTAAACAATACTGGACACTTCCTAAATGTTTCCTCATCAATTTAAAACAATTTAGAGGTCCTACAAATTCATCTTCACCCAGAAATCCACAAATTTCAGGACTTATTATTTTAGTGTATAAAATAACAAGAATTGCAATCTAACTTGAATATGTTTATTTCCTCATTTTGTCATTATTGTTAGGGCTTGGCAATAAAAATTCAGCATAACTGGAGCCAAGTATCAAGAGTTTAATCTGTAGGTAGTTGAGTTTTAAAAATGGCAAGAACCTGTCAAAGATTGTTTATATTAAAAAATGAAGAAAAACATTATCACTGAATTATAAGAAGAAACATAGGAGTATAATATGTTTTTTCATTTGATTATCTATTCCCACCACTTGCTTTACAAATGGAATGAAGTCCACAGTTTTTAAATGAGTATAAAAAGTGTCAAATATGCAAGTCACAGGAAAATGCCAGAATAATTTCTGGGTGGTTTCAAAGTATACAAATGGATAAAACAGAAGTATTAGTCCTCTTGAAATTAAAGACAGTTATTAAGTTATCATGCAGTATCTTCTTTTGACTAAATAATTTTAGATTCCTTAGCATTTTTATAGAAGTCCTTTTCCTCCCTTTAGTCATTGGTAAGTTTTTATTTTTCTGAACCAGCCAATTTTTCCACATCCTCTTCAAGTAATTTCTATGACTTTACAATCAATTTGTGTTGAACAGCAGGATGAACTCAAAGGATCAAAGATTCATTTAGATTTTATTGGCTTGTATTACAATAGCGACAGAATGTTCTGGCTTATAGACCAAGAAGAGGAAATAAATATTGCATGTCTGACCTGCAGAAAAGTTTTTAATTCTATTATAAATGTTACTTTCCTCAGAAACCAAATTGTCTTCATTATGCAACAGATGGAGGGCTCAGGAGCTCTCAATTTTTCCCTTCTGATTCTCATAATCCTGAACCAAATAGTTGAGCCCTTCTGAATATTTGGGGAAAAGGACGCTCCTCTTCATGCTCTTCTTACACTTAGGCATTTCTGGCTTATCTGTGAATGATCCAGATGTGCTTTTCAGCACCGCATCTCCCTGCTGTTTTTCCAGATACTAGCATTCATTTTTATAAGTTCCACATAAGTTTGGCCCACAGAAATATGGGTACAGGGTGGGGGCAGAAGATAAAACAAATAGGAAAAATTTTAAAACTTTTAAGACAAGCTCAATGTTTCAGTCAGTATTCCTGGAAAATTAACTCAGCAATTTTAATTCGTTAGCTGATAATCAAAAATTTGTCATTATCTTGATCTGCACTTAAAAGAGTCCCCTTTGATATTATTGCTGTTCCAAGACAGAGTGCTGAAGAGAAATACAGGTGAGGGATTGAATGGAGACTTAGTACAACAAGGTTATGATACTTATTTTGAATTAGTAATTAGGCAACTTTCCAGTTTTCAAAGTTTCATTCTTCATTTGAACAACATACATGGAATAATACATGCACCATATAATTTCCTAAGCAGTTGACCTCAATAAATAAAGAAAGTTAACTTTGAAGACTCCAAAGTTCTTTCTCTCTTACTGATTTTTACGGTCTTTATGGTCTTACTGATTTTTGAGGCTAATGAAGTTGCTTGGCACCTTCATTTCATTTCTGGATATTCTTTCACTTTACTCCTATTCTGAGGTGCTTCATTCTACAAGAATCACAGATTCTTAACTGAACACATATTTTTAAAATCTCATTCAATTTACACAGGTTCTCTTCAACTAAAAACAGATATGTGTCCTTTACCATATCCCAATATACCTTGCACATACATGCTCTGAAAAGAGTAGAAAAGCTTGCACTTTTATATTCTTAATATTTAATGAACATAGGGGTCATGGTTTGGATGTGAGTTGTCCCCCAAGCCTCACATGTAAGATGATGCAAGAATGTTCAGAGAATAAATGATTGAGTTAGGGGAGCCTTAACCAATCAGTGATTCAACCCCCTGATAGGGATTGAGTGAGTGGTAAATAAAGTGGTAGGTGTGGCTGGAGGAGGGGAAATTGAGACATGGCAATCTGGTGAGTGGACTCTATCTCTGCTTCCTCATCATGTGAGCCATGTCTCTCTGCCACACTCTTCTGCCATGATGTCCTGCCTCACCTTGAACTCAAGAAATGGAGGTGGCCTTAGATGAATTAAGACTCATAAAACCATGAGCCCCTAATAAACTTTTCCTCTTCTTCAGTTGTTCTGGTTGGGACTTTTAATTAAGACACAGCAGAAAAAAAAGCTGACTGAAACAATAAGTATGCCCCAACAGCTTATGAGGAAAATTATTTGACAGCCCTGCCTGTATACAGTCCATTTTGTATTGGTCTTATTCAATAATCTAGGGTACAGCAGGATTTGAATCAAGGCTGCTAGGACAAGAGTTCACAGCATCTATGGTGAGGGGTTAACCTGGGTTTTCACAAGTTAGTCTAGGCAATAAATGTTTCCCATCTATAGGTACAGTAAAAACCTTTTGCCCTATTATAGCTAATGAATGAATTGAAACTTTTTCACCATTTTCAACAGGAGTTTAGACACTTTGTGCAACTTATACTAAATGCAATTTTCAAGAAAAAGAGTAATTTTGAAGTCATAAAATTACAAATGTGATGGCAGAGATTGTTTGATAAATTTAGACTAGAGGCTGTTTGCTATACCACTTGACTTTTTACCTAAGGAAATTTTTATTATCATTTAAAGAAAATGCACATTATGCTTATTTGATGTAATAATATTTCACAAAATTTTGATTTGCATGACCTCAATAAAATAAATAAAACGTATATTTGGCTTCATTTTTCTTTTAAAAAATGATTTCTAGCTCTTCTTCAGCTTATTTAAGTTTTGGATACTGGGATAACTACTGATTAAGAATTATAATCAGAAAGAGCAAGAATTTTGTATTCTAATTAGTACTACTAGAAGTTTGAAGTCACTATAGTGTCAATATAGTGACTTTATTATGATGAGGCCCCAGGAAGAGGATAGTGCATACAAAGTTCTCATAGACTGTCTACCACAAAGTTAATTTGGGACCCCAAATTTTTGGTTATATTTACTTATTCACGAGGAAGATGGTCTGATACTTTTCAGTTTTTGTACAATATTATGTATTTCTATATATATATTTGCATCACCTAATCTTTTTTAAATTTGTTCTAATTAGTTATACATGACAATGAAATGCATTTTGATTCATCAACATAAATGGAAGTTCTATTTCTTCTGGTTGTACATGATGTAGAATCACATTTGTTGTATAGTCATACATGGACGTTGGGTAATAATGTTAGATTCACTCTACTATTTTTTCAACCCTTTTACAAATCCTTCCCTTCTCTGCTCTCTACCTAATCCAGAGCAACTCTTTTCTTCCCCCCAGTTGTGAATTAGTATCCACATATCAGAGAAAGCAGACAGCCTTTGATTTTTGTTTGTTTGTTTGTTTGTTTGTTTTTGGTAATCAACAACCAGCAAGCCAGGTCTAAAATTCTTTAAGTAGGATACTGGGTTTTAACTTTAATGTTTACATTTGTACTCATGGTTCCTCTTATATTTAATTGGGCTCAATCTTAGTACTGAGAGTCAGACTTACATCTTGTCTGTGTTATCAGTGAGGGCCTAGCATCTCTAATGACCTCTAGTTGTTTTAGTGAAAGTTGTATTATTGTAAAGCATTAACAGAAAATATTATGAAGTTTACAATAAAATATGAAATGATATTAGCAAGAGTAAGCCATGTTGACTTTGCATAATAGTTATGATGCACGAAACATAATTTTTATAATCTGAAACCTTTACTTTAGACTTCAATTTGAAAAAAAAAAGAGCTTGGTGGAATGCTCTTGTAAATCTAATAAAATTTAAAAGATTTGTATAAGTGAAAGATATGAATACAACTAGTATACCAAGAAGCAAGTAACAGCACCATAATTGCACTGTTGTTCTTATTTTAACCAAGTTTAGTTTTAAAGAAAAATTCAGAATCTATAGTGTAGTTTAATCCTCTAAACTAACAGTGATGATATAAAAAAAGTTCTACATATCCTTAGACTAGTTTCCCTCAATAATAAAACTTTACACAAAAATTATCTGGAAAGATAAGAGCAGATTTACTCCCAACCTCACCGTGTGTATGTGGGGGCAGAGGATCTTTACTCACAGAAGCCACAGGAAGCAGCCAGAGCCCCCATTCCGGAACCTCTCTGATGTCACACTTGTCGTCATGACACTCTGGGTACAAACCCAGAAGAGCCATCTGGTGGCTCTCATTTGTTTGAGAGCAGGCGATGAGCCAAGATGATCTCAAATGTTTTCTCACCTTCACCCAAAACTACAGCCAGATCTGCCTGGCTTTTGCCAAGCCTTTGGGCATCCTTTAGTGTGTCAGCACTGACCACTTTGAGTGGCCTCTTTTTCTCCATCCCGTGAGTATCTCATGCAAGCTGCTAGATTTCTTACAAAGAGCTAGAAGGGAAAATAGTGATAGTGAAGAGGCAGGGAAGCGGAGAGAGAGGATCAGGAAGGGGAAGAAGGATATATAGTCAGAAGCATAGAGATCTAGAGTGCCTGATGCATTTAGGAACCGGTGGGTAATGCTAGTGACATTTGATGGTGTCTGTGGTATGTTTCTAGCCTAGATATTTAAAACTGTCCTTAAGGAGTGTGAGTCCTACCTCAGGCAGGCCAGGCCTCATGGGGCACTCTGGGTTGCCCCAGACTAGAACTGAGTCTGGCTCTGTTTTCAGCTGCCGAGCCCTGGCCCAGAGTGGAGAATGGGCCCTTCCAGTGGCCACTGGGATCCTCTGTCTCCTCAGTTTCTACAGCCTCATTTGCATGAACATATCAGACCCAGGCATATTGCACAGAGGTAAGGCCTCAGAACCTGGAGAAGGAGGGGGTAGCCCAAGGGCTGAGGCCTATAGGGTGATTTCTAAAGTGCTCACCCCACCTAGGGCCTCAGAATCCCTTCTCTCAATGTCATCCTTAATTAGGTGCTGGCAATTTATTTCCCAAGCCACTGAGGTGTGATAAAACAGAATCATGGAGGTTTCCCAGGTGCTTTAGAAGACCTATCAGGCTGGCAAAAGAGGCCAGGCAGGCTCCTCCAAACCACGCAATTGATCCTAACTCCTTCCTATTTCACACAAGTCTCTAATCACTGATCACTATTCCAAAGGGTGGAGCTCCATAGAGAGCTCTTCTGGCTGGAAACCCCCTTCTCTCTGACTGCAAGCCCATGTGAGTGGTCAGCTTGCTCAACAGGAACCGGGATTCTCCTGCCCACCTCCTCCCCACCGTCTTGCTGTCTTGTGATTCTACGGGGCTGCCCCAAGCAGCAGAGTGCTCCAAGGGCCTCCTGCCACTACCCAAACTTCTTCTCATGCCAGGCTCTGTCGAGCAGAAACCAGAGGCATCCTATGTGGCACACTTGAACAACAAATCTTTCCCAATGCCATGGTGTGCCAAATGTCATCTCCACCGCCCGCCCCGAACACACCACTGTGAAACCTGCAACATCTGTGTGGAGGTGAGTACTCGTCCTCCCAGTCCACTCACCAACCCATCCCCAGGCACCTAGCCAGGAGAAGGAACCACCCATCATAAGGGGGCCAGGGGTCTGTATGAGACCATCTTCCCACACTGCTATAAGTAGCTCTGACACACTGTTAGTCGCTTACATATGTCATTGGCTCTGTGTCTGCACCTGTCCTGAGAGACTGGCTATGCTTGCACTGGTGCTGACATGCAAAGGGCATCCCATCCATGCTGACCTGGTGGAGCCAGGGGGAGGAAAGGCAGTGACTGTCCCATCCCCTGCCTTGCTGATACTATAGACCCAAATTTTAGGCCGGATGCAGCCCTGTTCTGGGGATCTTTGCCTGTCCCCCTCTGGGTGTCCCAGTTGGAGGGTTTCCTTGGTTCTCAGTGCTTTTCTCTCGTGTGCACACCCTGCATGGGTTTACAAGTGCACAAGGCTGGCTGGGAAAGGCTGTTTCTTTCATCTTTATCCAGTATCTGAGAAAATAGAGGCCCAGATTTATTCTACATCCTGTTCCAAGTGACACTGGGCAGGTCTTGTCTCTAAAGACCTCAGTCATGACAGGTGACCTGATGAGCCATGGATTCCTAACTGTTCTCTAGCAATGGAAATGCTGCTTTCTCCCTGGAGATGGGAGCTCACGTGTAGGCCCAGAGCAGGTGGCCTAGAGGGCTGGGTTGTGGGAGGCCTCAGGATTTGGGGGTGCTGGAGGCCAGGACTGACAGACCCTCAGTGCTGCCTCCTCTCCCCTAGGAATTCGACCACCACTGCAGGTGGGTGAACAACTGTGTGGGGCACCGCAACATCAGGCTCTACATGCTGCTCCTCCTCTCATTATGCCTCTACCTGGGTGCCGTGCTGGCTAGCTGTGTGGTATTCCTGGTACACAGAAGCAACATACCCTTCATGGACCGAGCCCTGACGTATCCACAAAGTCCCAAGGGCCCACACTGGGACCAGCTCTGGTGGAGGGGAGGGAGGGGTGGTCAGCCAAGGGGCTGGGTAACTGAAGGCGGAGATGACTGGGCGGGACTATAGGGAGAAGTCAGTTGGGAGAACCCGTTGGTGGACCCCTTGAAGGCTAGTGGGGGTGGGGCAGGACATGGCCTGTGAGATTGAGAATCCAGAGTGGGGCCCATGGAGTGGGGAAAGAAGGTTGAAGTGGGACAGGAAGGACCACAGTGAAGTGGGTGAGGTTGGGCTTAGGTGTAGTAGACTAATTGTCCAGTCCAGGGAGGAAGAGTTGGTGGGTGGGGGCAGTTGGGGCACGAAAAGGAAAGGGGAGGGGTCGATGGAAAGGCGGGGCCAGGAGGGAACTGTTCCCTGGCTTGGCTTCTTAGCCTGTGCACAGCATCATAGTGGCTGTACCTTCCGCTAGCCTCCTGGTGCGACTCATCCTGCAGCTGCTTATCAAGGCCAGTGCGGTGAGCACTGCAAGGCGCCCCTATGAGACCCAGGTAAGGGGACCAAATGTGTTTACCCTGATACCCAGCTGGCCACCTCTGCCACTAGGCACTATCTCTGCTTTCTCCACTGCCCTTGGCCCTGATGGTGCCCCTGAGTCCTTCCTGACCCACATCTTAAGATGCAGCCCAGATGTCTCCTCCCCATGGAGCTGGGTGGTCATGCTCCCTCCTGGGCGCATTGCATTGAAAGCCTACTGTGAGCTAGGCTGTGTGTTATTTGATGGATGGGTATAGAGGTGAGTAAATACATCCTGCCCTCATGCTGATAAGCAGCTTGCAATCAGAATAACACCAGCTGACACCCAGGAACACTCGAAGAGATGGGGTTGGTCCTGAGTGTGTAGCAGACAGGAAGAAGCTGGGAGTTTGGCAAGGCAAGGGCTGTAGAATAGGACATGCCACTCTGTGTGTCCTTGGATGGTGTGTGATTTTGGATTGGCAGAAGGCCAGATTGCATTGCCTGTGAGAGACACACCTGTGCACAAAGGCATGGAAACATGGAAGTAGTGTGTGAAAACAACAATGGACAAAGGGATCTAATTCAAGCACAGGGTGGCATGAGCAATGAGGTTAACCCCATGGGGTCAAGATTAGAAAGGCCCAGAAACTCAATCCTGGTAATTAGTTTGGATGAAGTCAAACCTGGAAGCCATGGCAAAATTTCCTCAAAATGGCATTAATGAGGAATAATTTACAAATCAAAAAATTTATCCTTTTCGTCTATAGTTTGGGATTTGGACAAATGCATACCATTGAGTACTCTCCACCATGGTCATGTTAGACCAGTTTCATTACTCCAGAAAATCCTTTCATCTCTTGTCAGTTTCTCTCCCTACATCCTTGTGGATTTTTGCTTCCCAGAATCATGTATCCGTGCAGTTGTGTGCTTTTTAGTCTGGCTTCATTCATTTAGCACAACACATTTGAGAGTCATCTATGTTGTTGCTCATATCAGTAGTCTGTTTTCTTTTATTTCTGTGTAGTCCTGTATGGGTGCCCTGCATAGTGTAATACATTTACCATTTGAAGGATTTTTACATTGTATCTAGCTTGGGGCAGTAGTTTTTCTTTGTGTGTTTCTTTGTTTTTCTACCAGGAATTGAAAACAAGGATGCTTAATCACCGAGCAGCATTCCCAGTCCCCTCTATTTTTTCTTTTTGAATTTTTTAAAAACATTTTGAGGCAGGATCTCTAAGTGGCTTAGGGCCTCACTATGTTACAGATGCTGGCTTTAGTCCTCCTGTCTCAACCACCAAGACTTGAGTATACAGTTTGGACAACTGTGCCAGATATTTTGGGGCAGTTCTAAAGAAAGATGCTACAAACTTTGGTGTACAAGCATCTGAACACAAGTTTCCATTTCTGTTAGGAAAAGTTTTAGGGGTGAGTATTGTGAGTTACAAAGTAAACTTAGGTAGAACAACATAAAGGTAACCACCTTATCATTCCTTCTTTCTACCAGCAATGCATGAGAATTCCAGTTGCTAAACTTCCTCACCAACATTTAACACTGTCATTTGTCGGTATTTTGTTTTATTTTCAAATTGTAGCCTGTCCATTACAGGAGTAGTGGTATCTCATTAGGGCTCCAGTCTGTGTTTTCCTAGTGAGCAATGACGATGAGCATATTATCATGTCTTATCAGCCACCCATATGGGTTCTCTATATTATATGAGGGTCCACATTTTGTAAATATTCTCTTGCGATTCGTGGTTTCTCATTTCATTTTCTTCATACCATCTCCAAAGAGCAGGAGTTCTTAGTGGTGTTGTTTTTCCCATACTGGGGATTGAATCAGGGGTGCCCAACAACTGAGTTTCTTCCCCAGCATTTGTTGTTGTTTTTCACTCTACATGGAACATCATGTCACCTATGAGGAGCAGTTTCATTACTTTCTTTCCAATCTATGGGTCTTTATTGCTTTTTCACTTGGGGGTTGAACAGGAATGAGAAGGGTGGTCATGACGGCCTCGGGACTCCTTTAGTAGGACAACAACTCCTCTAAAGGCTCCTTCAGGAAGACAGGTGGACAGTACCACTGGGGGAAGGGGAAAGCTGCAGACCCAGGGACAGCTGAGAAGACAGAGGAGCCTGTGGGCTCAGCACTTCCCATATTAGTCACCCTTTCACCACAGCCATATCTGGTCCCCTCCCCCCTGTGACTCCTCTGCTTAGCCCTTACTCCTCAGCCCTGTGGCCTGCCCTCCTCCTCCTCTCTCCAGCTTCAGTTCACCATTTAGTTTTCCTGGCAGCATTTTACCTTCCCCCATCCTGTGGTTCTTCTAGATCCAGGCCATTGCCCTTCCTCCTCTGCTCTGCTCAGAATGAGGTCCTCCATGTCCAGATTGCCCAGTCTCAAGGGACCTAAATGTGGCCTGCCCTCTGGGATTCACCAGACAGGGCTCCTTTCCATTATTTGTAGCACCTGAAACAGGCACTAATTCCATGCTCCAACTTGCAGTCCCTTCCCTACTCCATCCCTGACCGGAAGCTCCTCCTAGACTTGGTGCTTGATGGCAAGGACACTAGGGAAAGAGCACATCTGTCCAAATCGCAGTTCTATAACTGACTTGCAGGAAGACCTTGGCTGTGCTACTTACCCCCCTTGTCTATAAGTCTTCGCATCTCTAAAACAGGGAAATATGGGTTAATTCACACAAGACACATAGAACAGTGCCTGGTACCAGATAGTGTCCTACCTGCTGCTATTAGTATTACTACCATTCCTTCTGTGGTCAGCTACATGTGTCTCATCTTAAAACCCAAGTAACTCCCACCCTTAACATCCTAGGACTCCACTCTACTTGTTGTACCCTCTGTGCCTTATTCCCTGAAACAGTTGACAGTGCTCACTAGCTCCACACTTCACTTCCTGGCCCACCTCAGTCCAGACCCTGCCCTTGCTGTCATGATGATGCTCTCAACTAGGGGCAGAGCCAGCAGACATTCTTGAGACTACTCTTTCTGGACAGGACACAGCCTCTGAAACCAGAAGGAATGGAAATAGCCTTCTTGCATGTCTTAATGCTTAACGCTCTGGGGGTCTCCTCTGCATATACCTGGGTGCTGTGAGCTAGGTTGCCTATATAGGTCCCTTGATACCCTCTCCCTGCACTACCCTGGCCACTCCCCACCGTGCCCAGGGGCTCATGTTGCAGCTGCACTCTGGACCCTGAGTGTAGGCTGGCCATGCTGTTTGTAGTGTGTTTTCAAAACCCAGTGCAGTGACTTTATTTATTTATTTTTTTTGCTACTGAGTATTGCATCCAGGGACATTTTACCACTAAGCTACATCCTCAGTCCCTTCCATATTTTATTTTGAAGCAGGGACTCACTAAGTTGCTGAGGCTCCTCTCTAACTTTTGATCCTCTTGCCTCAGTGTCCTGAGTCACTGGAATTGCAGGCATATACAACCACGTCTGCTTTGACTGAGATAGTTTTGATGCCCTGAAATATTTCTTGCTGGGGTGTATCTGAGTGGTAGAGCATGTGCTTATCATGTGCAAGGCCCTGGGTTCTTCAGTATCCAGTATACAAATAAAATTTGAATAAATGAGTGAACCAACAAACAAATAATCAACATTTGAGATAGAAGAAAAGAGATAAAGAGACAGAATTCTGATGTCTTGAGTCCCCAAGTTCAGGGGAAGTAAAAGAGGCAGCAAGAAGTTGGGCAAAAAATGGACAAGAAGATACCATTTGATGTTGGTCTGTCCATTGAGACCCAGAATGTGAGCAGGAGCCACAAGAGTGGAGCCAGTGTGAGATGCTGTTCTGGGTACTCTAGAGGTGTTGGATTCTATTCAGGTCTGGTTGTATTCCTTGAGTGTGAGAGAGTAGAGGTATTCAAACAGTGCACAGTTTTTAAGTTTATTAATTATCATTTCTTTCAGCATTTTTCTATACCATATGTACCCCAATCCTTAATATATTTTGTTTTGAGATAGGGTCTCACTAAGTTACTGTGGGCCTTCACAAGTTGTTGAGGCTGGCCTTGAACTTGTGATCTTCCAGCCTCAGCCTCCCAGGTCACTATGATTTCAGGCATCTAACATTGCACCTGGAAGGAAACTAATTTCTTTATTGCTGTGAATACCTTAAAGGAGGCAGAACCTCATAGAGCACAATGGTTCCTGTTGCTTTTTGGGTGTATTCCAGAGATGTTCTGATGTGAAATCCGCTTTCCTTCTTGTGCACAATAGTGTTGAAGATCAAAGTCTTAATGTGGAGGCCATGGAGAATTGGGGGTGAACACAGGTGCTTCTGGGTCACTTGCCATTGTTCCAGAATATTTGCTAGTTAAAGCTGTTGAGGTGGGGTTGAGACTCAACCTAGTCTGGGAGCAGAAAGGGGAGAGACTGATGGTTGAAGTCAGAGGGAAGAGAAAATAGAGTAAGAAAGGGTACAAGCTAGTCAGTGTCCATGGGAGGACTTGACATTGGAGCATGACCTTTAATGTTTTGAGTACTAAAGGCTTCAGCCCAGATTTTCCTTTTCCATCTGATTAGTGACTATGAAAACATGATTGGGCATTTCTGCTTCCACTGCCCTCCCAGATAGTGAAAGTCAATAAAGATATATTTTTAGAAAGAAATCAAGAGGTGAGAAAATAATGTGGGAGCAGGATGGAGACACCATTATTGCATCAGTTGAGCAGAGCAGCACTAGAAATGTCTTAAATGATATCTGGAAGGATATGGCAAAGGGAGGTGAAAGGTGATGAGGGAGCCCTGAGAAGGCAGGAGATGTGGGTGCAATGTCAGCACTGGTCTGAAGAGAGCTGCTCACAAGTGTGTCAGGGAAGTCATTCTTTCAGAAGCCTGGGAAGGCTGGAGGCTCTGGGTCACTCTTGGGCTCCCCTGCCCTTGGAATCTTGCCACAGGTCTGGGTTGAGCCTTGCATTAACTTTTACCATCTTAAGGATTGTCACTGGGAGATGGTCTTGCCCACTCCTGCTGATTCTGAGCTCCTCTTTCCATCCCCATCTCCCTCCAGCCTGACAATCCCTTTGACCAAGGCTGCTTCACAAATTGTTACATCCAGATGTGTATGCCACTGGGACCCAAGTAAGTTGGTAAACCTGGGGCTGGTGGGATAGGATGAAGCTGGGTCCCTTTCCCTGGTCCCTTACTCCATCTCTAAGACCCTGATGCTCCCTGCTCCATTCCTTTGGGGTTTTGTCTATAGCACTCTTGGAGCCTCTGGGAATTTCATTCTGTCTTGCCCTTGTAGGTTCTTGCTACAAGAAATGGGGGTAGAGGGTAACAGCTGCCTGGATGATGCTCCTGGATGAGAGCCCTGAGCTTTATGCTTTCCAAGCTGAGGTTCAGTGAGGGTGGTCAGGGAGAACTGGCCAGTGTGGTAGTGACCCCTTGCCCTTGAACTTTTGTTCTGCAGGTACATGACCGAAGCTGTCAGTCTGCAAATAGAGCTGGGGACTGAATGGGAGCCAACAGAGGTATACATTCCACCACAACATCCTACACACCTCCTTGCATCCAAGTCTCCAACTCTAGTCCCCCCAAGTAGTGGCCAGTCTGCACCTTTACAGGAGGTGTGAAGAGTAGTGAGTGTGCATTGAAACAGGGGTGTCTGTGGAATGCAGCAATTGGAGCCTAAGGATGGGGATTATGAAACTGGAAGGTGCACTGTTCAGGTCACAGGGCTTCAGAACACACTGAGGTGTCCCTGGATAGATAAACATAATAAGACTAAACCATAAGTTTTCTATACCATAGAACATTCTGGTTACAGCTTTTTTGACAAATAATCTTATGGCTTCTTTAAAAGTCATAACACTTAACTCAATGGATTTTTGCTTTCTATATTTAGTCTTCTATTTCACTGGTTTTTCTCTTTCATATTGTGTATAAGTATTATATCTAAAACTTGGACCCCAAATTATGTATTTTATGTTTTTAAAGCCTCAATGTCATTTAAGGGACAATTGAACATGAAATTCCTCACCAGCTAAGAGAGATTTTACATAGTAATCACCTTACATGGAGCCAGGAAGAGAGAACTACTAATGGGACTTGCAGGGGACTATGATGTGGTGGCACATAATGCAGTTCCCAGACAGAGCTCTGAGGCCTGCCATTGGATCCTGATCTCATGATAGTGGATGTGTTTTCTTCATTCATTTTCAATTGGCTCATTGAAGTGAAAGGGAGGCTAGGCATTATATCTTTGTAAAATGTTTTTTGAAAATTTGTTTCTTCTTGAATGTTATTTCTCATAGATGGCCAGGGATTATTAGATGGAAAAATGACCCATGACATAATTAAGACACAATTTTACTTCAGGATGATAGGCCATAAAAGTATTGATTTGGGGCTGAACATGTAGTTAAGTGTAGAGAGCTTGCCTAGGATACATGAGGTCCTGGGTTCCATCCTTGGCAAGGCAAAAACCCATACATCTAGCTTCTAGGGGGTGGTACCCATCTATAATCTCAGCAAGTCTGGAGGCTGAGTTAGCCTGCTTGTAAGTTTTCAGCCAGCCTCAGCAATTTTGTTAGATCCTAAGATTAAAAAGGACTGGGAAGTAAGCTTGGGGGTGAGGCACACCTGGGTTCAATCCCCAGTTCTAAAAAAGTAAATAAATACATAAATGGTTTTGAATCCTACCAATAAGTATTGATCTTTGAGTCTGCCATTCTGACTTTATTCAGAAATGTGTTTATTTTACTAAGCTCTTTCCTCTATTGTTTGAGAGCAATGTTATTAATCTGTAGAAAGTGTTCTGTGAATTTAGTTTGAATTAGTAGAATGTAGAATGAGAATTTTTGGAAACTTTCTTGGGAATTTCTTTTTAACAACTAAATTCAATTTAACATTAATTTTATTAGTAATAAAAATACTGAAAATCACCTAATATTTTGAACAATTAATAATAAATGAAATAATACCTATGCATATGGATATATATCAGAAATCAAGGTAAACTTATCTATTTACTATTATTTATTTTAGGTACTGAGCTGACTCCTGAGTCCTTGTATGGGCATGTGCCACCACACATGATAATTTTAAAAGAGATGGGAAGGAAGATTGTTGAAATTCTTCCCTGTATTCATGAGTCTATGTTATTTACCTTTCCTCCCTATATTTCTGTAGGTCTGAAATATTTCAAATAAAAGTTTTGGTTACAATGATTGCCTCCTCTTTTCTCTTTCCTTTTTTATTCTTTGATCCTTTTGCAATTGTGAGAAGGGCAAAGTCTTTGGAATAGTATAAATGGCTGTGATTTACAAGTCTCAATTCTGATTGTGTCTTTTTCCCCTTAGGTTTTCTGGCACAGTTTTTACTGCTATTGATGTGGCTCTGGGTCAATAAAAGTTAGCACCTTTCTCATACTTCTACTGTTAGACCAGGACACAAGAAAAGACCACTGACTCCAATTAAAATCAAATTAAAGCAAGCTTATCATTGCGACAGGCCGGGCTGCCTCTCCCACCCAAAACAAGGCAGCAGCAGCTGCTTTCTGAAGTCCAGATTTATAGCCCAGAAAGTTACACAAAGGGGGTTTACAGATAACAAAACTCTGACAAGCATAACACAAATGGTAGTTTACATTTTTGCTGGCCCCGACAAGAGAATTGATGAAGGTCATTAGAGCCTCAGAGAGGGTTGTTATCTGGCCAGGGAAGGCCAAGATTTGTTAGGCGTCACTAAAGTTTCAGAGAGAGCTGCTCTCTGGTCAGAGAGCCCAGGCATGGGTGAGTTCAAGGCACGCGCAGGCATTCCAAGCAGGTTCAGAATTTGCAGTAATTTATAGTAAAGCCGAAATTATCTTTTCATGGTTTTGTGGCGATGGCTCCCAATTTTAAGAAAAGATCAGGTTGGGTCTACCACTACATGTATATTAGCTTTCTTTTAGGGGAAAAACTAGATGAAGCTAAGCATAATCAATAGCAATGTAATTTTTAAAGTTAAATATGTTGCAAGAATTAATCTATATAATTTCATACCATTCTCACTTTAGGGAGAACAAATAAGGCATTATATCATGAATAAGCAAATATTGTAAAAAGTATTTTCCCAGGTAGGAGGGACAAGAGGAGTAATTCTTGGCACTGGGCTGAGCTTAGGTGGGCTAATCAACTTCAAGAAAAATTAGAAAAAGATTTAGGGTCCTGGTAGTGGAAAATAATGTGCATATTCAGTATGCAAGTCCAAATACTCATTTGTCAGTTATAATCTCACTATATAATAATATCATGTGTTACTACAAATTATTAACAGGTTGGTGTTTGTTACTTTCTAAGAGAATTAGGAAAACCACAGATTTATTTTTTAATTACGTTTCCATTATAGGTTGCTATTAAACAGATTAATTTACAGAAACACCCACAGAAGGAACTGATCCTTAATGAGCTCTTGGTGATGATAGAATAAAAGAATCATAACATCATTCACTTCTTAGACAGGTAAATATGTTTGAGGTTCTTTTAATCATTGGGATAAAATCATGGAAATTTGTAGTTTGATGGAGGCTAGCCACTTTGAAGTGTCAATACTGAGAAGGTCCTTTTGCTACAAGGATATTACTTGTGTTAGTGTGAAAAATCAGCTAAATGAAGGACATTGCTGATATTGTGTCTATTCATGCAAATGATCAGACACAGAAACATTAAGGAATGATCAGCTGAGATTCATGTCTTAAGCCACAAAGTTGACTACACACATTTCTTTCTGAAATGTTTAGATTAGTTTTTAGATTTTAAATGCTATTCTTTGTAGGTAAATTGTACATGTTCATCAAAAGCTCCTGTAGACCACATGCTGTAGTGTAAGCTTGTAATCCCAGCAGCTAGAGAGGCTGAGGCAAGGAGGATCATGAGTTCAAAGTCAGCCTCCACAATTCAGAAAGGGCCTAAGCAACTCAGTGAGTCTTAAATAAAATACAAAATAGGGCTGGGGATATGGCTCAGTGGTTGAGTGCCTCTAGTTCAATCCCTGGTAACCCCCTCCAAAAAAGATACATGAGGTCATGTTTAGAAATTGAAGTTTTGTTTGTTGTTTTTTTAAAGACAGAATGGAATATTAAGAATATAATTCAATCATACATATGAATGAAAGCCCACTAGTAAAATATGATACAATTGATTATATTATATGGTTATAGGCCTTTTTATTTCTTACATAAATTGTTTAGGGTGAGGAATTGGTGATATATTTTTCAGGCTTTATCCCTAATTTTGGAGTATGCATTAATGGAAATAAATTTTCAGGTACATTTGGTGCTTTTTAAAATAATATTTCAAGTCAGCATGGAATGCTAAGTAAGATAAGCCACAGGCTTTGGAATTATGAGACCTTGACTTCAGATGCTGATTCTGTGACATACTATGTAATCTAAGATGAGTTCCTTAATCTCTCCAAGCCTGTCTCTGTATCTGCAAAACAAGATCAGTAATCTCTAATTGTAGGGTTATTTTTGTTGGAAAAGTTCAAAATATATACCTAGGCAACTATTATGGGCAAACTATGACTTCAAAATCATAATGAATATCATAATGACCCTCGGACATTTTTGTGCTGTGACATATTAACTTTACAGTTTTCTTCTTTGCTCTCAAACTATCAGTTCTGTTGTTTTATCATTATGGTGCTTAATATTTGAACTTGAATATAGAGTGTCAAATGTTTAAAAAAATAGAGTGGAAGTTTTGAATGTTCTAATTTTAGTTACCTGGTAGGAGAAGATTTGCTTGTAGTAATGGAGTACCTTGCTGGTGGGCCAGTGACTGTTGTTGTTACAGCAACCTGCATGGATGAGGCACAGATTACTGCAATGTACAGAGTGGTGATTTTGCATTCTTTGGGACAAACTAGGGTGATGTGGGGTTAACAAGAGATGATTAAAAGGAAGATTTTCCAAGAAGGGGAATTTTTGTTTTACACAATCTCTGCAAGTTATCCCATCTTGTTTTATCTCAGATGTGAGTTTTAGCCCTTCATTGTAGGATGCCTTGGGAATGAGTTACAGACCCTATTTTATTTTTATTTTTTGTATTAGGGATTGAATCTACAGTTGCTCTACCACTGAGCTATGTGCCCAGTCGAAAAGATGCCTAGGCAAGCCTGGAACTTGTGATCTTCCTACTTCTGCCTTGGTGTAACTGGAGTTACACATGCCCAGTTAAGCCTTTGAAGAACAATTATTATCACTAACAAATCTCATTATATTCATCACAATATTTTATCATCCAGTTAGGGCACTTCTGAGAATTAATGGGGCTATAATTAAAAATATGCCACTCAGCTAGGTTTGGTGGTACATGTCTGTAATCTCCATCACTCAAAGGCTGAGAGAGGACAATTGCAAGTTCAAGGGTGGCCTCAGCAACTTAGCAAGGCCCTAAGCAACTTAGTGTGACCCTATCTCAAAATTAAAAAAGATAGGGCTGGAGATGTAGCTCAGAGGTAAAGTCTCTTTATGCTAAATCCCCATTATCCCTCCTCTTGCACATCCACCCCTTCCCACTGAAAACTGGGGCTAGAATCATTGCAGACAAAGCAAGACACATATCGAACTTTAAGATCATTATGTCTGTTTCATTGACGGTGAAGAAATTGGTTGTTTCTTCATATTTTTTAATGAATTTCCAGATGTCCTTTTTTTAAGTTTGTAGAATCTTCCAAATTGCCTAATTCTCAGCCAAAAACAAGTGTTCCATCTTTCCCCAGGTAACTTTTTCTAAATAGAGGAGACTAGGTTAATGATTTGCTTATTGTCATTGAAATGGATCCTACTCTGTCCTGATGTAATAGGGATCATTGTCATAAATGACAAATTATAAATGTTTATGATAGACTATTCTATAATACACAGTGAATTAAAACTTGGCATACTACATAGGCGATTATTTTTATTCAGGTAACTTTCTTGAAAATTGAATTCTAAGTTTGTGTTCCACCTAAGAAGGAAAGAAATTAGAACTCTTGCATAGTTCTCAATACTATATTCCTTAACAAAGTAGGTTTTGTAACTTTTAAAAACTAATAAAAACTTAACAAGAATTTATCTATTCCTACTCAATTGGCTTTTCTCACTTTTTATAGTTGATATAAAATCAATTTCAGGAGTTGTTCTGACTGCATTCACTTGGGTCTCCGTTTCTGTGCCAAAATTTTTAAATTATGACTTACAATTACTGTATTTTTCTGTGCCTTCATTCTTGACTAGAACCTGATTTAATGCTTCTTAAGTAATATATGATTATAGCATTTATATCAGTTTTTGTTTGTATAATAGTACAATACTTTAAATAAGAATTTTAGCACTTACAAATAGTGTGCAGATTTTGTTTTTCTACACTGAGGGGAATAAGAAAAAATCAACTAACTGTTCCCAAGTGCATAATTTATCCCCTCAATTTATATTCAAAAACATGGGGCAAAGAAATTTTTACAATCTCATTCTTGTATTTAAGGAAGGGAGGAATTTATTCTTACTTTTTTTTGTTTAAATACTTTTAGTTGTAGATGGACAAAATAACTTTATTTAATAGTTTCTTTTTAATTGTGATGGTTTTGGTTTCTTTGTTTCAATATTGGGGATCAGACCTAGAGCCCCACACATGCTAGGCAAGTGCTCTACCACTGAACTCTACCATAGACATATTCTTTTATTGTTGATGTCAGGTGTGGATACAGCTTGTCATAAAATCTAACAGAGAAGAAATGAAGAAGACATAGTACATTACATTGATGAACCCCTGAATGCAACAAGACCACCCACTATCTTACCTGCTTTTCTCTGTGGCTCACCTTGATGAGACTTCTGGGTACCTGAGGTTCAAGTGCAAATAACCACAAGTTTATTCTCTACTATTGAACTAATTTCTAAATAACTTATGCTTATTCACCAAGTGCTGGGTACACTCAGGCACTTAAGCCTAAAATGGCCTAGAAGTTATATGCACTTATCCATCATTTTATAAGACAGACCATTGAAGATAAAGTTTTAAAAATCAATTCCAGAGACTGGTGATATAACTCAGTGATAGACAATTTGGCTAGTGTACACAGTGTCTTGGGTTTGATGTCCAGCCCTGCAAGAACAAAAACCATAAGAAAGAAAGAAAGAAAGAAAGAAAGAAAGAAAGAAAGAAAGAAAGAAAGAAAGGAAGGAAGGAAGGAAGGAAGGAAGGAAGGAAGGAAGGAAGGAAGGAAGGAAGGAAGGAAGGAAAAAAGGAAGGGGAAAGGAAAGGAAAGAAAGAAGGGAGGCAGACAGAAAGAAATCAGTGATGGAGGAGCTGGGCATGTGGCTGATATCTGCAGTCTTAGTAGCTCAGGAAGCTAGCAGGCACATCATTTGAGGTCAGCCTGCACAACGTAGAAATGCCTTGTATAAAAAAAATAAGAAAGGAGGGACAATATTAAATGAGACACTATTTAATATTGTCTCTAGATGAGATCTAAGTGTGGGAAGGGATCTTCTTAAAATTCAAGGTATTATGTTTTCTTATGAGAGGATGTGTTTCTGTATAAATGTTAAGTATTACAGGGTCTTTGGCTAAATACTACAGGCTGTGCTCAGGCCTCAACTACTAGTATAATGACTCTGTGTGAACTAGTGAATGGGACATTTCAGGACTTTTCATTAATATCTGTTTTCTTTTGCTCAGTGTTTACAGGTATTGAAGTTTTTACATGCAAATGCTGTCATTCATTGGGACATAAAAAGTGACAATGTGCTTTTGGGAATGGAAGGAGCAGTTAAACTTAGTAAAAAGTGAAGTTTGAAAAAACATTAACTATTTACTATACTTTTCTTCCTTTCATATTAAAAAACCATCTCTTTATATTTTTGAAAATAAATATATGGGAGGGGAAAATATCTAGTGGTAAGAACTATGAACAGAGGACTGGATTGGGTTTAAATAATAGACCTGCTATTACTTGCTGAATACTTTGGTCAAGTTAATCTCTTTGTCTCTCTTTTCTAATTTATACCATGGTAAAATAATAGTACTAATCTCAGGATTTTTTTCGGAGGTTAAAAAGTAAAGGACTAAGAAGCAGTGCCTGGGACAGTCCTGATGTTGATGCTGTCTTAAAGAGGTCAAGTTGAATTTGTTTCTGCCATCTGTTATGCTGGTTTTGCTCATTGTACTCTTCAGCATTCTATGAGTTTCTTACAGTATAGCCTAACCAGAAGAGAGCTAGATGACCTGACCTCAGAGATGACAAGGAAAATATCCGACATCCCTAACATTCTTCTGTATGAGACACAATAGGGTCATGAAAAACATCCTGAACTTCTTTCCTCTATGCCCACAATCTCTGAATTCCTGCTATGCCCTTGGAGGATTCAAGCAGAGCTATTAAACTCTAGGATTCTATCTTTAAATGATCTTAGTGGGTCAGTTGGAAATACATAATCATTTACATTTTGGGTGGATACATATGAAAGTGGAATTAGAATTTTTTGGTTAATGTTTTGTGGTGACTCTGCCACTTACTAGATGAATGATCTTAGGTGATCTTAACTAGAAATATATTCCTTGGTTCCCCAGTTTGTAAATGAGAATAATCTTAATAGTGAGTATTCCTTGGACTGGGCTTAGTGTAATCCAGTGGTTTGGGAGGCTGAGGAAGGAAGATCTCAAGTTCAAAGCCAGCCTCAGCACCTTAGGCAGGCCCTAATCAAGTTAGCAAGACCCTATCTCTAAATAAAATATTGATAAAGCCTGGGAATGTGGCTCAGTGAGGAAGCATCAAGGTAAATTATCCAGAACCAAGCTTGAAAAAATGCTACCTATCTCAAAGATTTATGGTGAGGATTAGAAATTTTTACAAGATACTTGGAATGGTACCTAGCTTTTATAAACACTCATTTCCATTATAAATATGATTTTACCTAACAGGTGTTCTTTTCAGTATACACTCCTATAGAATATTCTCTGCAACACAGTGAAGAAATTTATCTTAAATTTCTTCAGAGTGTAAAGGATGGTAATTTGGTATGTTTATTCACTATAATATATTTGATGCATTAATATAAAAGGATCTCTTATATAAACAGTTTGCAAAATCTCCTACTTAAGCAAAACAATCCAAGCACTTCATAGCTATTATTTATTCTTATGTAAATACAAAACAGTCTAAAGCTTTCACACCTGATACCAGTAGTTACATAGTTAGTTGAAAGGCTTTAACAATAGAAGGGAAGAAAAGATTTTAAATTCTCATGCTGACCTTTCCCCAAAATTAACATCAATTACTAAAGTTGGTTTCCTGTTCCTAGGTTATAGTAGAGATACATGGGGTAGATTAATGTTTGTGAGTACCTTGTGAGGACTTTTGCAATCAACTGTTCTTTTTCTAAGCTCTCTGCTGTTGTATGCTTAGGGATTCTAGCTTCTTTTTATTTTATTCTAAAGTAATTTCAGTGTCTTGACCTTTGCCTGATTCACTGCATTTAGGTTTGCTGTGCAACTTTGGTTATTTTCCCCACTTTTTGTTAAAACCTCTTTCAGTTTTATTAAGACTTGTAGAATAAAATGTATTAAGAGTAAACCCCTCCTACTAATTTGCATTCTGTTGTAGGAAGAAAAAGCAAAAAATGGCCTTATACAACATCATCAAAAGATTTTAATCCCAGTCTGCATTGCTTTATGAATAAATTCTTTTTAAAAAATAAAAGAGCCTGAACAGTCAAGATATAATTATGGTATCTTAAGGTGAATGATGAACCCAACCCAATTCGATGTTAAGATTGGGAAGTCATCTTGTATTACTCTAAAATACTAAGATTTCTATTTTGCCTGACAGCTTAATGTTTAAACTTGTTTGAAACTCCCACCCGTGCTCTGAACTCACCTGTGCCTGGATCTTCTTTACCAGAAAACAACCCTCCCTAAAACCTCAATGGCACCTCATAAATTGTGATGTTGGATCTCAGTTTACTTTCTACGTCCTTCTTAAAGTATAGTCCCAACTTCCTTGGTGTTACTTTGCTGCACTCTGGCTGGGCAAAAATCACGAACCACTCAAGCAGGAACAAACTTTATTTCTGAACTCCTCCAAACACCAGCCCCATGGCCTTCTCTGGGACACACCACACAATTGGAACTCCCTCCACCTGAACTTCACCAACCAATGTGAACTCCCCAGGAAATCCCCACAAGAACTGCAAAGTAGCAGGAGCTAGAGGTGGACAGCAGGGTTCTATATACAATTGAATCAATCCAGCATCATCATAATGGCTCACCTCTCAACCATTACTTCTGGCAAAATGCCAGGGGTCATTCTGACTCGACTGTGGCTCTCAACATCTCTCCCCTTCTGTTTAATTAAACAACAAGCATGTGCCTTAGGGACCGTGCCTGTCTTAAGTTGTCCAATACTACATATGGTCTTTACCCATCATTGGATGAGCTGACTTCAAGGAGTTAGCCTCCTGTCTTAGGTTGGTACCATTACAATTGGATCTTACCCGTCATTGACTTCCAGTCCAGCATATAGCCATACTTGTGGATAGACCTTTGCATCAGTGTGTGGGGGGTGAGGTTCTTTGCCTCACCTGTTGGCCCCTAAATTTCACCTTTGTATCAGTGGGGGGGGTGAGGGTCTTCGCCTCACCTCTATTGGACCCCAAATTTGGCCTTTGCACCAGTGGGAGGTGAGGTTCTTTGCTTCACCTCTGTTGGCCCCCAAATTTGGCCTTGGCACCAGTGGGGGGTGAGGTTCTTTGCCTCTCCTCTGTTGGCCCCAAAATTTGGCCTTGGTGCCAGTGGGGGGGTGAGGTTCTTTGCCTCACCTATGTTGGCCCCCAAATTTTATACCATCAGAAGCAGAAGGGAGGAGGATGCAAAATGCCATGACACCAAGCCAAATGACAGTTCCTTTTGGAAAAATTGTACCACCGATGACACCATCAGCAAAGATACCCCAGCACTACCACAATTCTCTGCACCAACAGATAGTTCACAATGCATACAAGTGATACATAGTCCAGGTAAGTTCTGCAAGCAGTTCAAAGCAGAGGAATCTAATATGTCCATTTCCTCCTAAAGTAAATCGACTCCTTGATTGAGCATCACTTGTTGAGTTACATTATTCATTGATGCACCAGTTTATACAGTTGTTGTGATAGCTATCACAGAAGCTGTAGTTTGGTTTTATCATTGTCTTCACCAACACTGGGATAAAGATAGGAATTCTGGCAATGACAGCTAAAAAAATTATTTAACATTCCAGCAGGCACTAAGAAAACAATTTTCTGAACAATTTACATTATCCTGAACAGAATTATTAAATATAATGTAAAGGAAAGGTGAAAGTAAATAAACAGGACTGTAAACCTCCTTTTTGTTCACATATTAAAACAATCCTCAACAGCTGTTTACCCAATTTAAACCATTTAAATCACATGAATAAAAAAAATTTGGATCCATTTTTTCATGAGTTCTCCTCATATATGACATATGGACATACGCACATACAGACATACAACACAAAACAGAAGTGTGCACACGATACATACAACACATAACAGTAAAGGCCTTGTAGCTTTTCACAGGTGAAATCTCCATTGCAATGTTTAAAAACTCCACAGTCAAAAAATAGAACTGATCAGAAAAACATTAACCTAGGTCTGTATGAGCTCAAAAAATAAATATTATTTTATATTATTATTATACTAAATATTCTCTAGAGAAATGGAAATCTGCTTCCAGTGAATAACTCAGGTTGAAAATTATTATATTAGTCAGCTTATCACAATGGTAAAAAATACTTGAGAAAAATAATTCAAAAGAAGACTTATTATGGTTCATAGTTTCTGAGGTTTCAGTCCATTGTTGGCTGGCTCCATTGCTATGAGCCTGTGGAAACCTCTACAGTGGAATGGGCATGGTGGAGCATAACTGCTCTCCTCATTACAGAAGATAGATAGATAGATAGATAGATGATAGATAGATAGATAGATAGATAGATAGAGAGAGAGAGAGAGAGAGAGAGAGAGAGAGAGAGAGAGGATTCAGGGAAGATATAAAGTACCCAAGGGGTGTGATCCAAAGAAACCATTCCTTTCTCTGAAGAATAATTCAATCCAAATTACTAAAATATCAATGGATTAAACCACCAGAGTTTAGAACTATCATGATCTAATCATTTCCTAAAAGAACTACTTCTAAGTATTGTTGCATTGAGGACCAAGCCTTTAGCACATGAGCCTTTGTGGAACATTCTAGATCCAAACCATAACAATTATTTCAAAATAGTTTCCCTCTCCTTAATATGACATCATTGACTCACTATATATTCCTGAGAAAGCAAGCCAACCTGGTAAATAGTATTTCATACTGATCCACTATTTGGCAATGTATCATAGCTTATGCTCTTATGCATAAAGAAGTTTTGCTCTAACAGAGGAGAAAGCAGTTCATCTCATTTCAAATCTGATGAACTTTTAACAGTTTTTTTTATTAAAACCAATGTGTATGACTTTAAATAAGCTACTTCTAAATTGTACATGTCCTTGAAATAGCAAGGTCTAACTTCTCTATGTATGCATAGAGAAGTGAATATGCAAGTGTATAGTTTCTGGTCACTAGTGCATAGAAATGAGTCAAAGAATTGAATGTTGTTTAGATGGGAAAGACTTATCACAATTGGAGAGAAATTAATTAATTAGGGCCAAGCACCACCAGGGGAAAAAATCTGTATTTGTAAATTTTCTAATTTTACAGAAGATATCTATGTTATTGGGTCTTATCATGCATTTGTATATTCTTCTTTTAGGAGTCAAAGAAAAATAGTTGACTTCCAGGACTTTATTAAAAGAAGAAAGTTTCAAGAGAGTCCCTACACCGCTCACTATCTATCTATCCCTGTATCCTACATCACCTAAATTATGTTGGTATCTACATCAAATATGCCATTATAAAACACCACAGACTGGGTTGCTGAAGCATAACTTACATTAAACAGTCTGGAGGTTGGAAGTCCAAGATTGGACTGACATCAATGGTGTGAGAGCTTCCTTTATAACTTACAGATACCTCACTTCTTGCTGCATTTGTGAATGACAGAAATAAAAATTTCAAGTTGTCATTTTATGATGGTATTAATGCCATCAAGTGGGCCTCACATTCATGGTGCCATCTAAACCAAATCTAAAACTTATTACTTCTCAAAGACCACACATTTGGGACTTAACCCTTCAGTATTAGAGATATTTCAGGATTTAGTTATTTAGTCCTCATGGGACTTCAAAGTAAATATCAAGACTACCAATTGCCCTGAGGCAAGACTAAGTGAATTAATCTTACCAGTCCCATGTTCAGGGGTCAGTAGCTTATAGTTTATTTATAAAAACATAGCACAAAAATAATACCACATTATAGGAACATTCTATACACTACCAAAAAAATATTTTCAATATAAAACATAATTTTTATTAACCAATAAACAAAAACTCATAGGATGCGTTTCTGTACTGTCAGTATATTAAAAAGTAAATTTGTCTTTTCCACTTCACTGGTTCATTCTTCTATTTCTATAAGCATATTTTAACACCTGCTTCCCAATTAAATCTTCTGTCAGCCCTACCATCTTTTTGAACTACTGATGTCTCCATTGGTGAGGCTTTTATCTGTAAGGATGACTTTTCTTTTGTGTCTCTACTCTTTACCCCTCTAAATGGACCACTGATTTTAATCTTGTAAAACTCAACTTTTCATATTTCTATACACATATCATTAATCTTTTCTATTTGAAGTTACTGATTGATGGAAGAGTTAAGCTACCTAAATCCTAGCAACAGAGGGTAGAGAGATGATTAGATTTCTTTCCCTTTTGCTGTCTCATAACCTCCAGACTTACACAAGTGCCCATTTCCAGACTAATTCCCATTGTGAATAAACACAGCAAGACTGCCCTTATTAATTTCTGCATTTGCCCAAATGGACATTATGCTTAGATAAAGGAGAGAACACCTAAGTAAAGATGGACATGGGGAAGAGATCCATGTAGACACTGGATAGGAGCTCAAGAACTCAGGGATCAGTGGAGCACAGCTTAGAAAGAAAGGCCACAGGCACTGGGTAGAAACATCCTTTTAGATCCAGAGTATACTTACTCTTAGAAGGTGGGCACAATAAGAGAAGAGTACCAACAGGTTCTTTCACAACAGGGAGACTTACCCAAGAAACCTCATTGCCAAGATTAGTGGGGGCACTGGCTATGGCTGTCTCTTATCTATTCTACCATTTCAACCTAGTGTATTAAATGTATTAGTACATAAACTCAAATTTAGTCTGTGCTATCACCATCCTTTCTGTAATTTAGGGGCCACTTAAATTTCTTAATCCTCCATTATTGTATCTTTCATCTCTTTTTAGCAACCATACCATCTTTCCCTGGTTAAAGCAATTAACAGCTTTGTCATGAAAATTAAATTGCCTCATATGATGCTGCACAGCAAGTTGCATAATAAGACCTGTGACACCCAATAATATGAAGATACTAAGCAACCATGAAGATTATCCTCTTTCAACATGAGATAGTAATGACATCCATTAACTCCCAAAGAAATGAATGTCTACAGAATGAATATCAGAAGTTTTCTGAAATTCTGATGGAATGGGAAGCTGTTGTTAGGAAGAGGTTCTTGGTGTCAAATCACAAACCACAAATAACCTTCTATTTTTACCTGAAAAACATCTTTGATCACAGCAGAAAATTGTCAAAAATCAAAATTTCTGAAAATTCAAAAAAATGCAATCAAAATGGTTAATACCATTTTGTTTTATTTTTTAAAGTAATATTATAGGTTAATTCACCAAATTTTTTTAAAATGCTGAATCTGTATTAAAATAAATATGCTTTAGATGATCTAAAGTTTGTAACTTGCATCCAGAAAAATAAGTGTTTTATGTTTATATCATGCAGGTACCTCAAGAAAGAGAAAGGCAGGTTGAATTCTGCACCTTGCTATTCTTTATTTGGGGTGAAATAATCCTCATAACTGGCTTTGAAAGAAGCAATCAGTAACAAAATTTGATTTGTAAACCATAAATCAACTTAGAAATCTGTCAACTTTCAATGCTGTCAGTTAATATGTCAATTCTCAATGATTATCTTATTTATAAATGGAACATTCCTTTATCCATCAGGTAGAGAAATAGATTAAATTTTAACATTAGACCCAAATTTGGCATGATACTGGAAGACAGTGAAAACTGAAACTAAGAACTTCTTAGGGAGAACTTCAAGGCAGACTTGCCTCTACAGAAGGAATGTAGGAACTCTGAGTTTTCAATCATATCCTCTGCAGCAATTCTAAGGAAGCATTAATGACTCCAGTCCAGGCCAACATTCTGAATTTGGATCTGAAAGTAGTTCTAAAATATTTTCTTTGTTACTTTTTCCTGTGCAAATAAAAAGTCAATTTTGGTACTTCCAAAGCAGCAGATGATTACTAGAAGATAGGAAAATGTTATGAGTACATTAATTTGTTTTATCATAAACACTGAATTTAGGGTGTGATTTTTTTACACACTTAAAGAATATTGGAATTTTACATTGTTGGTGAGACTGGAGAAGTACAACCACTCTTTGAAGTAATATAGAGATTCCTCAAAAAATTAGAGATGGAACCACAATATCACCCAGCTGTCCCATTTCTCAGTACATATCAAAAAAAAACTAAAATCGATATACTATAGCATACAGGCACCTCAATGTTTATAGGAGCACAATTCATAATAGCTAAATTATGGAATCAACCCAGATGCATGTCAATAGGTGAATGAATTAAGAATGTATATATTAACAATGGAGTTTTAGTCAGCCATAAAAACAAAAATTCTGGCATTTGCCAGGGAATGAATAGAAATGGAAAATATCACGATAACTAAAATTAGTCAAACTCAGAAACACGAAGGTCAAATGTTTTCTCTCTGATGTGGAAGCTAGAGTAAAATAAAGGAAAAATGGAGGGAAGCATAAGACTATATAAATAACAAATCAGTTACAAATTAACAGATGAGCCAAGGAAGTCCAATAAAGTAGAAGGAGAAGGGGGAGCATAGGAGGGAAAAGGGGATCAGGAAGTCAAATTGATTTTCATGCATGTATGAGTTTATCAGGATGAACCAAACTATTATACATAACTATAAAGCCCTAATAATAATGTTTAAAAATAAATAAGTAAATAAAAATAATTTCATCAATGAAATTCATCATACTAAGAAACTGGATGATACAGAAATTATCTTTGTAGTTATAAGAATGAGATCCTTCAAATTGTAGGAAAGAAGAGGAAACCCTAAACTGCCTATCATAGGAAGTGAAACATAAACTTAAGCATGACAACATTTGGTGGAGTATTGAAAGGAGATTAAAAGGAGATCTGGGAGTGTCTCTGGCATCCGAAGGTCTACACACTTCCTTACCCAGCAGCAGCAACTCCCATGGCATATGGGAACTCTTGCTTTTCCCATCACAAAATAAACTCATTTGTATCTCTGTGCCTTTGTCAAAATTATTTCATCTTTCGTTCCCAGCCTTCCCTTCTAAATACTATTCTACAATGGAAAAATATAGACTTTATGACAATTGACTGAGAAGTAGATTGCATGGAGACTCTCATGCTGAACAAAATAAGTCAATAAATGATTGATTTTTTTTCCTTTTTGTAGTGATGGGATTGAACACAGGGCCTTGTGCATGCAAGGCAAGCACTCTACCAACGGAGCTATAACCCCAGCCCTGACTTAATTTTTTAGTTAAATATATTTAGTTTTGAAATTCAAAAAGTTTACATTTGGACCCACTCTTGGACCCACTCTTTATTTACAGGTCTCACTATTCTTACCAACCTTAGTACTCAAATAAATAAATAGATAAATAAAGCCTGTTTGACCAACTGATGGTGGGAGCCAATCAGGTAACTGTTTGCAAAAAGGGACTAAAGAAAACATCCCTAGTGAAAGCAAGTTTAGTGGAATTTTATGCTAGCACAGCCTCAATAGACAGAATAAAGAAGAAAAAATTAATTAATAGCTGTGTTCCTGCCTGAACTCCCTGATGATCAGACATTGGGGCTTGATATCAGACTATGACTAAAATCTGACTCCTAAAAAATTGTGAGATGTTTAGAGCTCTTAAAAAACATAATTCAGAGAGGTAGAAAATAGCACTCTCCAAGATGTTCCAGAAATGGCTGCTCTCATCAGGCTCCCTGATGCACAGTTCTCTAGAGACACAGTTCTCCAGTGAACTTGAAATAGCAGGTGAAGTGTTATCCAGGAGACAGCAGAACAGGAGCCTGGAAAACCAGCTAGCTGCAGGCTGGTTAATCAACACGTGTAGCATTTTGTTGTTGTTGTTCTAGCATCCTGTGATGGGACATACATGGGGATGGGATCCTCTATTATTACATAAAGCAAGAACTAGGGGAATGAGGTTTACAAATTTCTTTTCCCTAGTTCTTGCCTTATATTGAAAATTCTATGAATGTAAACTCCTCTATGACAAATAGTAGCTATGCAGCCAATTGAAGGAATAAAAGGTAGAAAAAGGGGGAAGAAAGAAAGAAGTAAAAATGAAGATTATTTTTCTGTAGGGTTATAGTTATTAAACTTTAAAAAATTAGAAATTATTAGACCTGAAGTCTTCCTTCTGTTGCTAGTCTAAATTGACTCTAATCTTTTCCTTATGTGATATGGCATCCCTCAATTAGCACCTTAAATTTGACAGTCCTCAACTCTGTTCTTCTGAGCAAGTGATTTCCATTTCTTCCTGTCCTGCATGTCAACATTCTAAGCAATGACAATGCTTAGCAAAGAGCGATAATTAATTCTCCATCACCTGGAAGGAAGACTGGGGATAATGTCTGAGTCCATTTAGGCTGCTTAACAAAATGCCTTATCACTGGGTGATGCATAAGCAACAGGTATTTATTTATATAAAAGTTCTAGAAGCTAGAAAGTCCAAGATCAAAGTGATACCTAGTTCAGCATTTTTGGATGTAAATCTGTCATTTCCATTAACAAATCAATTCATACTGTTGATAATCTTCTCTTCCAGCATGTTGTTATTTATCAGATGATATGTGAAAGAATTAGATATGAGTCTTGCACAAAATAAGTTCATCCTTTATTTTATTTTATGTAACAAAATTCATATATATCAGATAATTTATAATGAGACATGTTTGTATATCAACATATATAAAATGTGCAGGCAGGCCCTCTTTTCTTTTTCAGAGAAAACATCTAATAACCTGAAAAAGCCTACACCGCTTAATATCATTGCATCAGGGCTTATCTTTTTTTTATTTTTCTGGTTCTTTTTTGTTATACATGACAGGAGAATCATTTTGATATAATTATACAAGCATGGAATATATCTTATTCTAATTAGGACCCCATTCTTATGGATGTACACCATGGTGGATCACTATGGTTTATTCATATTTTGTACATAGTAGATTTATTCTACTGTCTTTCCTTTTCCTGTGTTCCTTCCCTGCCCTCCATTCCCCCTTGTTTAGTCTACTGAATGTCTATTCTTCCCCTCTCCCCCTAAGTTTGGATTACCTTCCCCATATCATTGAAAACATTCAACCTTTGGCTTTTGGAGACTGTCTTGTTTCACTGATTATGATAGTCTCCTGATCCATATATTTACTTGCAAATGTCAAAGTCATTGTACATTATGGCTGAGTAATACTATTTTAATGTTTGAATTTTGAATGAATACAAACATTGAGAGTAAAGTTGACTTTTAAATCTCAGCATTGACACTTAATAGTTGTATATCTTTGGTGATATTACCTAAATTCTCTGTGGGAACTCTTATCTGAAAATAAGGAACATGCTGAAATGGTGTGGAGATTCAATGAGATAACATATAACATATAGCATATTACACATGCTAGGTTAGTTTGAATTTCAATGTTTTCTTTAACACCTATCTTTGACTAGTATGTAACATACACATTTCTCAAAAGGCAGAATAGTGTGAGAATGCAATGATTCCCTCTTGAGAATTTACCTAAAACTACTATATTTTAAAATGGGATCTCTGTAAACACAATTAAAGGCCCTGCCTACACACGGCACACACGTGTGTCTTATTTGTGAATTGTGTTAAGCAAGAGTTTTTTTTTTTTCTCAAATAAATGATGAGCTTATTGTGGGCCAGATTCATATATCTAGGACTTTCAAATATCATCCAATGATACTGATACTTTCAAATATCATCCAAATGATATCATGCTGGGAAGAGAAGATTTTCAATAGTATGAATTGATTTGTTGATGTTACAAAGCAAATGTCTAGGAAGTGACAAATTGACTTCCAAACATGCTAAATTCTATAACTAAAAGAATCATCAAGTTGATAATAAATTTTCTTGATTATGTTGTCATTTGTCCTTTTTTCCTCCTTTTAACATGGATATAATCCAAAATTTCAAACCAGGGTCACCATGTAATAAAATAATGATCAATGACCTACATCTTTTTTAATAGAGGGGAAATATCAGCTCACAACCATCTCAAAGAAACACTGCATGACATTCACAGTGTGTGTGTGTGTGTGTGTGTGTGTGTGTGTGTCTGTGTCTGTGCGTGTGTGTGTGTGTGTAACTTTTCACTTAATTTTAAATGACACTCTCTCCCTAAAACTCAAGACTTTAGACAAGTTCAGTTTTTCATGTCCTCCAGAATAAAAACACTTTTCAAATGTGATTTTTCTTAGGATTACTATTGGAGTTACTGCTTCAGTTATATACTTAAGATTAGGTTGAAATATAATATATACATATATATTTTCATTTAATATAACCTCATATATAATATGTATTACATATATTCATATATATCTATACATGAAGATTATGTGTGTGTGTATATGTGTGTGTGTGTGTATTTAACCACCCAAACACCATATGATTAACTAAAAATCCATATGGTTAATTATAGGAATATATATATCCTAGTCCTAAAGAAGAAATGTATGGTTTATTACAGGAGGAGATCTGTGTTTGTGTGTGTGTGTGTTGGAGGGTGTATCTCCGACCCTAAGAAAAATCACATTTGAAAAGTGTTTTTATACACACACACACACACACACACACACACACACACACACACATATTCATTTCTCTTGTGTTTGTTGAATTACATTCTAAAATATCCCCTTACTACAAAAGGTAATAGGAAAAAAGGTTGTTTTAAAAATTGATTTTCAAACCATGAGGCAGCACTTTAATTTGCATATGGGGCAACTATATCTCCTTAACTATTGTTTATTAAATTCTAAAACCTCATCCTATTTTGAGAGCAACTTCTTCTGGCCAGATACACTTCTACACCATTGCTCTTGCACATGCTTTCTCCCCAAGTCAAGAATGTACTCTATCTAAGCCCTAAAATCAATTCTTTTCATGTGAATGTCACAGTCTTCTCTAAACATCCCTTCAATATTGATCATTTTCTTTTCAACTTTGCACAAGATGATGTCAGCACATCATTTCATTTCAGGGGAAACTTCATGGCCCATGGCTCTTGTTGAAGTGAGAGGCCTAGTGAGCAAGTCTAAGTGTGATGTGCAATGGCTTCCAACCCAAAAGCTCACAAAAGACCTGTTACATGACCGGGTATGCAAATAAGTAGGGAGAAGCAAAACTTCCTTCATGGGAATTTGAATTAAGACAGGTAAGAAGATGACCCTAAGAAGCAGAAAATGAAAGAAAGCAAATAGCAGAATCAGGAGATTGAATCCCAGCTTTGACACACACAGTGCTATGGAGGAATTATGAGGAAGAAGAAGCTCAGATGTAATGAAAAAACAAACAAAACAAAGACAGAGAGAAACAGTAGGCCCATGGAGCTCACACTATATACTCTTGTTGAGGGGAGTAAACACTAACAGGGGATGGGCTATGCTGATATTGGTCACCGGTATTTACAGCAAGAGAACCTTCTATTTAGACTCCAAGCTCTGTGTGCTCAAGCTCTACCAGAATGTGTGCTTCACTTGATACTACACATGTGGTGTTGCTAACCAATGTATAATCCATTAAATTTTTTACCAACAGTTTATAAGCATCTCGAGCTCTGTGGTCATATCTTTCTTCTCATTTTTACTGTTTTACTCAAATACCTAAACAATACTGGACACTTCCTAAATGTTTCCTCATCAATTTAAAACAATTTAGAGGTCCTACAAATTCATCTTCACCCAGAAATCCACAAATTTCAGGACTTATTATTTTAGTGTATAAAATAACAAGAATTGCAATCTAACTTGAATATGTTTATTTCCTCATTTTGTCATTATTGTTAGGGCTTGGCAATAAAAATTCAGCATAACTGGAGCCAAGTATCAAGAGTTTAATCTGTAGGTAGTTGAGTTTTAAAAATGGCAAGAACCTGTCAAAGATTGTTTATATTAAAAAATGAAGAAAAACATTATCACTGAATTATAAGAAGAAACATAGGAGTATAATATGTTTTTTCATTTGATTATCTATTCCCACCACTTGCTTTACAAATGGAATGAAGTCCACAGTTTTTAAATGAGTATAAAAAGTGTCAAATATGCAAGTCACAGGAAAATGCCAGAATAATTTCTGGGTGGTTTCAAACTATACAAATGGATAAAACAGAAGTATTAGTCCTCTTGAAATTAAAGACAGTTATTAAGTTATCATGCAGTATCTTCTTTTGACTAAATAATTTTAGATTCCTTAGCATTTTTATAGAAGTCCTTTTCCTCCCTTTAGTCATTGGTAAGTTTTTATTTTTCTGAACCAGCCAATTTTTCCACATCCTCTTCAAGTAATTTCTATGACTTTACAATCAATTTGTGTTGAACAGCAGGATGAACTCAAAGGATCAAAGATTCATTTAGATTTTATTGGCTTGTATTACAATAGCGACAGAATGTTCTGGCTTATAGACCAAGAAGAGGAAATAAATATTGCATGTCTGACCTGCAGAAAAGTTTTTAATTCTATTATAAATGTTACTTTCCTCAGAAACCAAATTGTCTTCATTATGCAACAGATGGAGGGCTCAGGAGCTCTCAATTTTTCCCTTCTGATTCTCATAATCCTGAACCAAATAGTTGAGCCCTTCTGAATATTTGGGGAAAAGGACGCTCCTCTTCATGCTCTTCTTACACTTAGGCATTTCTGGCTTATCTGTGAATGATCCAGATGTGCTTTTCAGCACCGCATCTCCCTGCTGTTTTTCCAGATACTAGCATTCATTTTTATAAGTTCCACATAAGTTTGGCCCACAGAAATATGGGTACAGGGTGGGGGCAGAAGATAAAACAAATAGGAAAAATTTTAAAACTTTTAAGACAAGCTCAATGTTTCAGTCAGTATTCCTGGAAAATTAACTCAGCAATTTTAATTCGTTAGCTGATAATCAAAAATTTGTCATTATCTTGATCTGCACTTAAAAGAGTCCCCTTTGATATTATTGCTGTTCCAAGACAGAGTGCTGAAGAGAAATACAGGTGAGGGATTGAATGGAGACTTAGTACAACAAGGTTATGATACTTATTTTGAATTAGTAATTAGGCAACTTTCCAGTTTTCAAAGTTTCATTCTTCATTTGAACAACATACATGGAATAATACATGCACCATATAATTTCCTAAGCAGTTGACCTCAATAAATAAAGAAAGTTAACTTTGAAGACTCCAAAGTTCTTTCTCTCTTACTGATTTTTACGGTCTTTATGGTCTTACTGATTTTTGAGGCTAATGAAGTTGCTTGGCACCTTCATTTCATTTCTGGATATTCTTTCACTTTACTCCTATTCTGAGGTGCTTCATTCTACAAGAATCACAGATTCTTAACTGAACACATATTTTTAAAATCTCATTCAATTTACACAGGTTCTCTTCAACTAAAAACAGATATGTGTCCTTTACCATATCCCAATATACCTTGCACATACATGCTCTGAAAAGAGTAGAAAAGCTTGCACTTTTATATTCTTAATATTTAATGAACATAGGGGTCATGGTTTGGATGTGAGTTGTCCCCCAAGCCTCACATGTAAGATGATGCAAGAATGTTCAGAGAATAAATGATTGAGTTAGGGGAGCCTTAACCAATCAGTGATTCAACCCCCTGATAGGGATTGAGTGAGTGGTAAATAAAGTGGTAGGTGTGGCTGGAGGAGGGGAAATTGAGACATGGCAATCTGGTGAGTGGACTCTATCTCTGCTTCCTCATCATGTGAGCCATGTCTCTCTGCCACACTCTTCTGCCATGATGTCCTGCCTCACCTTGAACTCAAGAAATGGAGGTGGCCTTAGATGAATTAAGACTCATAAAACCATGAGCCCCTAATAAACTTTTCCTCTTCTTCAGTTGTTCTGGTTGGGACTTTTAATTAAGACACAGCAGAAAAAAAAGCTGACTGAAACAATAAGTATGCCCCAACAGCTTATGAGGAAAATTATTTGACAGCCCTGCCTGTATACAGTCCATTTTGTATTGGTCTTATTCAATAATCTAGGGTACAGCAGGATTTGAATCAAGGCTGCTAGGACAAGAGTTCACAGCATCTATGGTGAGGGGTTAACCTGGGTTTTCACAAGTTAGTCTAGGCAATAAATGTTTCCCATCTATAGGTACAGTAAAAACCTTTTGCCCTATTATAGCTAATGAATGAATTGAAACTTTTTCACCATTTTCAACAGGAGTTTAGACACTTTGTGCAACTTATACTAAATGCAATTTTCAAGAAAAAGAGTAATTTTGAAGTCATAAAATTACAAATGTGATGGCAGAGATTGTTTGATAAATTTAGACTAGAGGCGGTTTGCTATACCACTTGACTTTTTACCTAAGGAAATTTTTATTATCATTTAAAGAAAATGCACATTATGCTTATTTGATGTAATAATATTTCACAAAATTTTGATTTGCATGACCTCAATAAAATAAATAAAACGTATATTTGGCTTCATTTTTCTTTTAAAAAATGATTTCTAGCTCTTCTTCAGCTTATTTAAGTTTTGGATACTGGGATAACTACTGATTAAGAATTATAATCAGAAAGAGCAAGAATTTTGTATTCTAATTAGTACTACTAGAAGTTTGAAGTCACTATAGTGTCAATATAGTGACTTTATTATGATGAGGCCCCAGGAAGAGGATAGTGCATACAAAGTTCTCATAGACTGTCTACCACAAAGTTAATTTGGGACCCCAAATTTTTGGTTATATTTACTTATTCACGAGGAAGATGGTCTGATACTTTTCAGTTTTTGTACAATATTATGTATTTCTATATATATATTTGCATCACCTAATCTTTTTTAAATTTGTTCTAATTAGTTATACATGACAATGAAATGCATTTTGATTCATCAACATAAATGGAAGTTCTATTTCTTCTGGTTGTACATGATGTAGAATCACATTTGTTGTATAGTCATACATGGACGTTGGGTAATAATGTTAGATTCACTCTACTATTTTTTCAACCCTTTTACAAATCCTTCCCTTCTCTGCTCTCTACCTAATCCAGAGCAACTCTTTTCTTCCCCCCAGTTGTGAATTAGTATCCACATATCAGAGAAAGCAGACAGCCTTTGATTTTTGTTTGTTTGTTTGTTTGTTTGTTTTTGGTAATCAACAACCAGCAAGCCAGGTCTAAAATTCTTTAAGTAGGATACTGGGTTTTAACTTTAATGTTTACATTTGTACTCATGGTTCCTCTTATATTTAATTGGGCTCAATCTTAGTACTGAGAGTCAGACTTACATCTTGTCTGTGTTATCAGTGAGGGCCTAGCATCTCTAATGACCTCTAGTTGTTTTAGTGAAAGTTGTATTATTGTAAAGCATTAACAGAAAATATTATGAAGTTTACAATAAAATATGAAATGATATTAGCAAGAGTAAGCCATGTTGACTTTGCATAATAGTTATGATGCACGAAACATAATTTTTATAATCTGAAACCTTTACTTTAGACTTCAATTTGAAAAAAAAAAGAGCTTGGTGGAATGCTCTTGTAAATCTAATAAAATTTAAAAGATTTGTATAAGTGAAAGATATGAATACAACTAGTATACCAAGAAGCAAGTAACAGCACCATAATTGCACTGTTGTTCTTATTTTAACCAAGTTTAGTTTTAAAGAAAAATTCAGAATCTATAGTGTAGTTTAATCCTCTAAACTAACAGTGATGATATAAAAAAAGTTCTACATATCCTTAGACTAGTTTCCCTCAATAATAAAACTTTACACAAAAATTATCTGGAAAGATAAGAGCAGATTTACTCCCAACCTCACCGTGTGTATGTGGGGGCAGAGGATCTTTACTCACAGAAGCCACAGGAAGCAGCCAGAGCCCCCATTCCGGAACCTCTCTGATGTCACACTTGTCGTCATGACACTCTGGGTACAAACCCAGAAGAGCCATCTGGTGGCTCTCATTTGTTTGAGAGCAGGCGATGAGCCAAGATGATCTCAAATGTTTTCTCACCTTCACCCAAAACTCCAGCCAGATCTGCCTGGCTTTTGCCAAGCCTTTGGGCATCCTTTAGTGTGTCAGCACTGGCCACTTTGAGTGGCCTCTTTTTCTCCATCCCGTGAGTATCTCATGCAAGCTGCTAGATTTCTTACAAAGAGCTAGAAGGGAAAATAGTGATAGTGAAGAGGCAGGGAAGTGGAGAGAGAGGATCAGGAAGGGGAAGAAGGATATATAGTCAGAAGCATAGAGATCTAGAGTGGCTGATGCATTTAGGAACCGGTGGGTAATGCTAGTGATATTTGATGGTGTCTGTGGTATGTTTCTAGCCTAGATATTTAAAACTGTCCTTAAGGAGTGTGAGTCCTACCTCAGGCAGGCCAGGCCTCATGGGGCACTCTGGGTTGCCCCAGACTAGAACTGAGTCTGGCTCTGTTTTCAGCTGCCGAGCCCTGGCCCAGAGTGGAGAATGGGCCCTTCCAGTGGCCACTGGGATCCTCTGTCTCCTCAGTTTCTACAGCCTCATTTGCATGAACATATCAGACCCAGGCATATTGCACAGAGGTAAGGCCTCAGAACCTGGAGAAGGAGGGGGTAGCCCAAGGGCTGAGGCCTATAGGGTGATTTCTAAAGTGCTCACCCCACCTAGGGCCTCAGAATCCCTTCTCTCAATGTCATCCTTAATTAGGTGCTGGCAATTTATTTCCCAAGCCACTGAGGTGTGATAAAACAGAATCATGGAGGTTTCCCAGGTGCTTTAGAAGACCTATCAGGCTGGCAAAAGAGGCCAGGCAGGCTCCTCCAAACCACGCAATTGATCCTAACTCCTTCCTATTTCACACAAGTCTCTAATCACTGATCACTATTCCAAAGGGTGGAGCTCCATAGAGAGCTCTTCTGGCTGGAAACCCCCTTCTCTCTGACTGCAAGCCCATGTGAGTGGTCAGCTTGCTCAACAGGAACCGGGATTCTCCTGCCCACCTCCTCCCCACCGTCTTGCTGTCTTGTGATTCTACGGGGCTGCCCCAAGCAGCAGAGTGCTCCAAGGGCCTCCTGCCACTACCCAAACTTCTTCTCATGCCAGGCTCTGTCGAGCAGAAACCAGAGGCATCCTATGTGGCACACTTGAACAACAAATCTTTCCCAATGCCATGGTGTGCCAAATGTCATCTCCACCGCCCGCCCCGAACACACCACTGTGAAACCTGCAACATCTGTGTGGAGGTGAGTACTCGTCCTCCCAGTCCACTCACCAACCCATCCCCAGGCACCTAGCCAGGAGAAGGAACCACCCATCATAAGGGGGCCAGGGGTCTGTATGAGACCATCTTCCCACACTGCTATAAGTAGCTCTGACACACTGTTAGTCGCTTACATATGTCATTGGCTCTGTGTCTGCACCTGTCCTGAGAGACTGGCTATGCTTGCACTGGTGCTGACATGCAAAGGGCATCCCATCCATGCTGACCTGGTGGAGCCAGGGGGAGGAAAGGCAGTGACTGTCCCATCCCCTGCCTTGCTGATACTATAGACCCAAATTTTAGGCCGGATGCAGCCCTGTTCTGGGGATCTTTGCCTGTCCCCCTCTGGGTGTCCCAGTTGGAGGGTTTCCTTGGTTCTCAGTGCTTTTCTCTCGTGTGCACACCCTGCATGGGTTTACAAGTGCACAAGGCTGGCTGGGAAAGGCTGTTTCTTTCATCTTTATCCAGTATCTGAGAAAATAGAGGCCCAGATTTATTCTACATCCTGTTCCAAGTGACACTGGGCAGGTCTTGTCTCTAAAGACCTCAGTCATGACAGGTGACCTGATGAGCCATGGATTCCTAACTGTTCTCTAGCAATGGAAATGCTGCTTTCTCCCTGGAGATGGGAGCTCACGTGTAGGCCCAGAGCAGGTGGCCTAGAGGGCTGGGTTGTGGGAGGCCTCAGGATTTGGGGGTGCTGGAGGCCAGGACTGACAGACCCTCAGTGCTGCCTCCTCTCCCCTAGGAATTTGACCACCACTGCAGGTGGGTGAACAACTGTGTGGGGCACCGCAACATCAGGCTCTACATGCTGCTCCTCCTCTCATTATGCCTCTACCTGGGTGCAGTGCTGGCTAGCTGTGTGGTATTCCTGGTACACAGAAGCAACATACCCTTCATGGACCGAGCCCTGACGTATCCACAAAGTCCCAAGGGCCCACACTGGGACCAGCTCTGGTGGAGGGGAGGGAGGGGTGGTCAGCCAAGGGGCTGGGTAACTGAAGGCGGAGATGACTGGGCGGGACTATAGGGAGAAGTCAGTTGGGAGAACCCGTTGGTGGACCCCTTGAAGGCTAGTGGGGGTGGGGCAGGACATGGCCTGTGGGATTGAGAATCCAGAGTGGGGCCCATGGAGTGGGGAAAGAAGGTTGAAGTGGGACCGGAAGGACCACAGTGAAGTGGGTGAGGTTGGGCTTATTTGTAGTAGACTAATTGTCCAGTCCAGGGAGGAAGAGTTGGTGGGTGGGGGCAGTTGGGGCACGAAAAGGAAAGGGGAGGGGTCGATGGAAAGGCGGGGCCAGGAGGGAACTGTTCCCTGGCTTGGCTTCTTAGCCTGTGCACAGCATCATAGTGGCTGTACCTTCCGCTAGCCTCCTGGTGCGACTCATCCTGCAGCTGCTTATCAAGGCCAGTGCGGTGAGCACTGCAAGGCGCCCCTATGAGACCCAGGTAAGGGGACCAAATGTGTTTACCCTGATACCCAGCTGGCCACCTCTGCCACTAGGCACTATCTCTGCTTTCTCCACTGCCCTTGGCCCTGATGGTGCCCCTGAGTCCTTCCTGACCCACATCTTAAGATGCAGCCCAGATGTCTCCTCCCCATGGAGCTGGGTGGTCATGCTCCCTCCTGGGCGCATTGCATTGAAAGCCTACTGTGAGCTAGGCTGTGTGTTATTTGATGGATGGGTATAGAGGTGAGTAAATACATCCTGCCCTCATGCTGATAAGCAGCTTGCAATCAGAATAACACCAGCTGACACCCAGGAACACTCGAAGAGATGGGGTTGGTCCTGAGTGTGTAGCAGACAGGAAGAAGCTGGGAGTTTGGCAAGGCAAGGGCTGTAGAATAGGACATGCCACTCTGTGTGTCCTTGGATGGTGTGTGATTTTGGATTGGCAGAAGGCCAGATTGCATTGCCTGTGAGAGACACACCTGTGCACAAAGGCATGGAAACATGGAAGTAGTGTGTGAAAACAACAATGGACAAAGGGATCTAATTCAAGCACAGGGTGGCATGAGCAATGAGGTTAACCCCATGGGGTCAAGATTAGAAAGGCCCAGAAACTCAACCCTGGTAATTAGTTTGGATGAAGTCAAACCTGGAAGCCATGGCAAAATTTCCTCAAAATGGCATTAATGAGGAATAATTTACAAATCAAAAAATTTATCCTTTTCGTCTATAGTTTGGGATTTGGACAAATGCATACCATTGAGTACTCTCCACCATGGTCATGTTAGACCAGTTTCATTACTCCAGAAAATCCTTTCATCTCTTGTCAGTTTCTCTCCCTACATCCTTGTGGATTTTTGCTTCCCAGAATCATGTATCCGTGCAGTTGTGTGCTTTTTAGTCTGGCTTCATTCATTTAGCACAACACATTTGAGAGTCATCTATGTTGTTGCTCATATCAGTAGTCTGTTTTCTTTTATTTCTGTGTAGTCCTGTATGGGTGCCCTGCATAGTGTAATACATTTACCATTTGAAGGATTTTTACATTGTATCTAGCTTGGGGCAGTAGTTTTTCTTTGTGTGTTTCTTTGTTTTTCTACCAGGAATTGAAAACAAGGATGCTTAATCACCGAGCAGCATTCCCAGTCCCCTCTATTTTTTCTTTTTGAATTTTTTAAAAACATTTTGAGGCAGGATCTCTAAGTTGCTTAGGGCCTCACTAAGTTACAGATGCTGGCTTTACTCCTCCTGTCTCAACCACCAAGACTTGAGTATACAGTTTGGACAACTGTGCCAGATATTTTGGGGCAGTTCTAAAGAAAGATGCTACAAACTTTGGTGTACAAGCATCTGAACACAAGTTTCCATTTCTGTTAGGAAAAGTTTTAGGGGTGAGTATTGTGAGTTACAAAGTAAACTTAGGTAGAACAACATAAAGGAAACCACCTTATCATTCCTTCTTTCTACCAGCAATGCATGAGAATTCCAGTTGCTAAACTTCCTCACCAACATTTAACACTGTCATTTGTCGGTATTTTGTTTTATTTTCAAATTGTAGCCTGTCCATTACAGGAGTAGTGGTATCTCATTAGGGCTCCAGTCTGTGTTTTCCTAGTGAGCAATGACGATGAGCATATTATCATGTCTTATCAGCCACCCATATGGGTTCTCTATATTATGTGAGGGTTCACATTTTGTAAATATTCTCTTGCGATTCATGGTTTCTCATTTCATTTTCTTCATACCATCTCCAAAGAGCAGGAGTTCTTAGTGGTGTTGTTTTTCCCATACTGGGGATTGAATCAGGGGTGCCCAACAACTGAGTTTCTTCCCCAGCATTTGTTGTTGTTTTTCACTCTACATGGAACATCATGTCACCTATGAGGAGCAGTTTCATTACTTTCTTTCCAATCTATGGGTCTTTATTGCTTTTTCACTTGGGGGTTGAACAGGAATGAGAAGGGTGGTCATGACGGCCTCGGGACTCCTTTAGTAGGACAACAACTCCTCTAAAGGCTCCTTCAGGAAGACAGGTGGGCAGTACCACTGGGGGAAGGGGAAAGCTGCAGACCCAGGGACAGCTGAGAAGACAGAGGAGCCTGTGGGCTCAGCACTTCCCATCCTTAGTCACCCTTTCACCACAGCCATATCTGGTCCCCTCCCCCCTGTGACTCCTCTGCTTAGCCCTTACTCCTCAGCCCTGTGGCCTGCCCTCCTCCTTCTCTCTCCAGCTTCAGTTCATCATTTAGTTTTCCTGGCAGCATTTTCCCTTCCCCCATCCTGTGGTTCTTCTAGCTCCAGGTCAGGCCTTAGGCCATGGCCCTTCCTCCTCTGCTCTGCTCAGAATGAGGTCCTCCATGTCCAGATTGCCCAGTCTCAAGGGACCTAAATGTGGCCTGCCCTCTGGGATTCACCAGACAGGGCTCCTTTCCATTATTTGTAGCACCTGAAACAGGCACTAATTCCATGCTCCAACTTCCAGTTCCTTCCCTACTCCATTCCCTGACCAGAAGCTCCTCCTAGACTTGGTACTTGATGGCAAGGACACTAGGGAAAGAGCACATCTGTCCAAATCGCAGTTCTATAACTGACTTGCAGGAAGACCTTGGCTGTGCTACTTACCCCCCTTGTCTATAAGTTTTCGCATCTCTAAAACAGGGAAATATGGGTTAATTCACACAAGACACATAGAACAGTGCCTGGAACCAGATAGTGTCCTACCTGCTGCTATTAGTATTACTACCATTCCTTCTGTGGTCAGCTACATGTGTCTCATCTTAAAACCCAAGTAACTCCCACCCTTAACATCCTAGGACTCCACTCTACTTGTTGTACCCTCTGTGTCTTATTCCCTGAAAGAGTTGACAGTGCTCACTAGCTCCACCCTTCACTTCCTGGCCCACATCAGTCCAGACCCTGCCCTTGCTGTCATGATGATGCTCTCAACTAGGGGCAGAGCCAGCAGACATTCTTGAGACTACTCTTTCTGGACAGGACACAGCCTCTGAAACCAGAAGGAATGGAAATAGCCTTCTTGCATGTCTTAATGCTTAACGCTCTGGGGGTCTCCTCTGCATATACCTGGGTGCTGTGAGCTAGGTTGCCTATATAGGTCCCTTGATACCCTCTCCCTGCACTACCCTGGCCACTCCCCACCGTGCCCAGGGGCTCATGTTGCAGCTGCACTCTGGACCCTGAGTGTAGGCTGGCCATGCTGTTTGTAGTGTGTTTTCAAAACCCAGTGCAGTGACTTTATTTATTTATTTTTTTGCTACTGAGTATTGCATCCAGGGACATTTTACCACTAAGCTACATCCTCAGTCCCTTCCATATTTTATTTTGAAGCAGGGACTCACTAAGTTGCTGAGGCTCCTCTCTAACTTTTGATCCTCTTGCCTCAGTGTCCTGAGTCACTGGGATTGCAGGCATATACAACCACGTCTGCTTTGACTGAGATAGTTTTGATGCCCTGAAATATTTCTTGCTGGGGTGTATCTGAGTGGTAGAGCATGTGCTTATCATGTGCAAGGCCCTGGGTTCTTCAGTATCCAGTATACAAATAAAATTTGAATAAATGAGTGAACCAACAAACAAATAATCAACATTTGAGATAGAAGAAAAGAGATAAAGAGACAGAATTCTGATGTCTTGAGTCCCCAAGTTCAGGGGAAGTAAAAGAGGCAGCAAGAAGTTGGGCAAAAAATGGACAAGAAGATACCATTTGATGTTGGTCTGTCCATTGAGACCCAGAATGTGAGCAGGAGCCACAAGAGTGGAGCCAGTGTGAGATGCTGTTCTGGGTACTCTAGAGGTGTTGGATTCTATTCAGGTCTGGTTGTATTCCTTGAGTGTGAGAGAGTAGAGGTATTCAAACAGTGCACAGTTTTTAAGTTTATTAATTATCATTTCTTTCAGCATTTTTCTATACCATATGTACCCCAATCCTTAATATATTTTGTTTTGAGATAGGGTCTCACTAAGTTACTGTGGGCCTTCACAAGTTGTTGAGGCTGGCCTTGAACTTGTGATCTTCCAGCCTCAGCCTCCCAGGTCACTATGATTTCAGGCATCTAACATTGCACCTGGAAGGAAACTAATTTCTTTATTGCTGTGAATACCTTAAAGGAGGCAGAACCTCATAGAGCACAATGGTTCCTGTTGCTTTTTGGGTGTATTCCAGAGATGTTCTGATGTGAAATCCGCTTTCCTTCTTGTGCACAATAGTGTTGAAGATCAAAGTCTTAATGTGGAGGCCATGGAGAATTGGGGGTGAACACAGGTGCTTCTGGGTCACTTGCCATTGTTCCAGAATATTTGCTAGTTAAAGCTGTTGAGGTGGGGTTGAGACTCAACCTAGTCTGGGAGCAGAAAGGGGAGAGACTGATGGTTGAAGTCAGAGGGAAGAGAAAATAGAGTAAGAAAGGGTACAAGCTAGTCAGTGTCCATGGGAGGACTTGACATTGGAGCATGACCTTTAATGTTTTGAGTACTAAAGGCTTCAGCCCAGATTTTCCTTTTCCATCTGATTAGTGACTATGAAAACATGATTGGGCATTTCTGCTTCCACTGCCCTCCCAGATAGTGAAAGTCAATAAAGATATATTTTTAGAAAGAAATCAAGAGGTGAGAAAATAATGTGGGAGCAGGATGGAGACACCATTATTGCATCAGTTGAGCAGAGCAGCACTAGAAATGTCTTAAATGATATCTGGAAGGATATGGCAAAGGGAGGTGAAAGGTGATGAGGGAGCCCTGAGAAGGCAGGAGATGTGGGTGCAATGTCAGCACTGGTCTGAAGAGAGCTGCTCACAAGTGTGTCAGGGAAGTCATTCTTTCAGAGGCCTGGGAAGGCTGGAGGCTCTGGGTCACTCTTGGGCTCCCCTGCCCTTGGAAACTTGCCACAGGTCTGGGTTGAGCCTTGCATTAACTTTTACCATCTTAAGGATTGTCACTGGGAGATGGTCTTGCCCACTCCTGCTGATTCTGAGCTCCTCTTTCCATCCCCATCTCCCTCCAGCCTGACAATCCCTTTGACCAAGGCTGCTTCACAAATTGTTACATCCAGATGTGTATGCCACTGGGACCCAAGTAAGTTGGTAAACCTGGGGCTGGTGGGATGGGGTGAAGCTGGGTCCCTTTCCCTGGTCCCTTACTCCATCTCTAAGACCCTGATGCTCCCTGCTCCATTCCTTTGGGGTTTTGTCTATAGCACTCTTGGAGCCTCTGGGAATTTCATTCTGTCTTGCCCTTGTAGGTTCTTGCTACAAGAAATGGGGGTAGAGGGTAACAGCTGCCTGGATGATGCTCCTGGATGAGAGCCCTGAGCTTTATGCTTTCCAAGCTGAGGTTCAGTGAGGGTGGTCAGGGAGAACTGGCCAGTGTGGTAGTGACCCCTTGCCCTTGAACTTTTGTTCTGCAGGTACATGACCGAAGCTGTCAGTCTGCAAATAGAGCTGGGGACTGAATGGGAGCCAACAGAGGTATACATTCCACCACAACATCCTACACACCTCCTTGCATCCAAGTCTCCAACTCTAGTCCCCCCAAGTAGTGGCCAGTCTGCACCTTTACAGGAGGTGTGAAGAGTAGTGAGTGTGCATTGAAACAGGGGTGTCTGTGGAATGCAGCAATTGGAGCCTAAGGATGGGGATTATGAAACTGGAAGGTGCACTGTTCAGGTCACAGGGCTTCAGAACACACTGAGGTGTCCCTGGATAGATAAACATAATAAGACTAAACCATAAGTTTTCTATACCATAGAACATTCTGGTTACAGCTTTTTTGACAAATAATCTTATGGCTTCTTTAAAAGTCATAACACTTAACTCAATGGATTTTTGCTTTCTATATTTAGTCTTCTATTTCACTGGTTTTTCTCTTTCATATTGTGTATAAGTATTATATCTAAAACTTGGACCCCAAATTATGTATTTTATGTTTTTAAAGCCTCAATGTCATTTAAGGGACAATTGAACATGAAATTCCTCACCAGCTAAGAGAGATTTTACATAGTAATCACCTTACATGGAGCCAGAAAGAGAGAACTACCAATGGGACTTGCAGGGGACTATGATGTGGTGGCACATAATGCAGTTCCCAGACAGAGCTCTGAGGCCTGCCATTGGATCCTGATCTCATGATAGTGGATGTGTTTTCTTCATTCATTTTCAATTGGCTCATTGAAGTGAAAGGGAGGCTAGGCATTATATCTTTGTAAAATGTTTTTTGAAAATTTGTTTCTTCTTGAATGTTATTTCTCATAGATGGCCAGGGATTATTAGATGGAAAAATGACCCATGACATAATTAAGACACAATTTTACTTCAGGATGATAGGCCATAAAAGTATTGATTTGGGGCTGAACATGTAGTTAAGTGTAGAGAGCTTGCCTAGGATACATGAGGTCCTGGGTTCCATCCTTGGCAAGGCAAAAACCCATACATCTAGCTTCTAGGGGGTGGTACCCACCTATAATCTCAGCAACTCTGGAGGCTGAGTTAGCCTGCTTGTAAGTTTTCAGCCAGCCTCAGCAATTTTGTTAGATCCTAAGATTAAAAAGGACTGGGAAGTAAGCTTGGCGGTGAGGCACACCTGGGTTCAATCCCCAGTTCTAAAAAAGTAAATAAATACATAAATGGTTTTGAATCCTACCAATAAGTATTGATCTTTGAGTCTGCCATTCTGACTTTATTCAGAAATGTGTTTATTTTACTAAGATCTTTCCTCTATTGTTTGAGAGCAATGTTATTAATCTGTAGAAAGTGTTCTGTGAATTTAGTTTGAATTAGTAGAATGTAGAATGAGAATTTTTGGAAACTTTCTTGGGAATTTCTTTTTAACAACTAAATTCAATTTAACATTAATTTTATTAGTAATAAAAATACTGAAAATCACCTGAATATTTTGAACAATTAATAATAAATGAAATAATACCTATGCATATGGATATATATCAGAAATCAAGGTAAACTTATCTATTTACTATTATTTATTTTAGGTACTGAGCTGACTCCTGAGTCCTTGTATGGGCATGTGCCACCACACATGATAATTTTAAAAGAGATGGGAAGGAAGATTGTTGAAATTCTTCCCTGTATTCATGAGTCTATGTTATTTACCTTTCCTCCCTATATTTCTGTAGGTCTGAAATATTTCAAATAAAAGTTTTGGTTACAATGATTGCCTCCTCTTTTCTCTTTCCTTTTTTATTCTTTGATCCTTTTGCAATTGTGAGAAGGGCAAAGTCTTTGGAATAGTATAAATGGCTGTGATTTACAAGTCTTAATTCTGATTGTGTCTTTTTCCCCTTAGATTTTACTGCTATTGTTGTGGCTCTAGGTCAATAAATGTTAGCAACTTCTACCTGCATATTAGCTTTCTTTTAGGAGAAAAACTAGCTATTTGGATATGTCTAAGAATTAATCTATATAATTTCATACCATTCTCACTTTAGGGGGAACAAATAAGGCATTATATCATGAATAAGCAAATATTGTAAAAAGTATTTTCCCAGGTAGGAGTGAAAAGAGGATTAATTCCTGGAACTGGGCTGAGCTTAGGTTGGCTAATCAAGGAAAATTTGGAAAATATTTAGGGTCTAGGAAATGGAAAATACTGTGCATTTTCAGTGTGTGAGTCAAAATACTACTCATTTGTCAGTTATAATCTCACTATGTAATAATAAATCGTGTGTTAGTACAAATTATTAACAAGTTGGTGTTTGTTACTTTCTCAGAGAATTAGGAAAACCACTAATTTGTTTTTTAATTACATTTCCATTATAGGTTGCTATTAAACAGATTAATTTACAGAGACAACCACAGAAGGAACTGATCCTTAATGAGCTCTTGATGATGAAAGAATTAAAGTATCCCAACATAATTCACTTCTTAGGTAAATATGTTTGAGGTTATTTTAATCACTGGGATAAAAACTTGGAAATTTATAGTTTTATGGAGGCTAGCCACTTTGAAATGTCAATACTGAGAAGGTCCTTTTGCTACAAGGATATTACTTGGTTAGTGAGAGAAGTCAGCTTAATGAAGGACATTGCTGATATTGTGTCTATTCATGCAAATGATCATATGCAGAAACATTAAGGAATGTGATGTTGGACCTCAGTTTTCTTTCTACCTCCTCAAACTTCCTTGGTGTTATTTATTGGTCAAGAATTTATAATCTACCCTCTGCCATTATTCTACAATCACTCTGCTTCTGAGTTAGAGAGCCGAAAGTATTAGCTGAAGAGTGTAGTCTTTTATTAGTCAGCTATATGGTTTCTTGTTTGGGGTATAAATAAGAATGTACTCATCTTTCTACATAGTTGAATTACCCTAGTTAGATGCCTTTTTCAGCTCAGTTAAAGTACTTTTCCTACACATTGAATACCGTGGTTATAGAAATCAGGTTATCAACTTTGAAGTTCAGTCTCTGAACCCAAGGTCCAGAAAAGAAGAAAGCAAGGTCACATCTCTGAGAAAGGTATATATGTATACCTGATAGTGTTCAAACTTTTTAAAAGTAAATATTCTTGCATTTGAGGTGAAGAAATTAAACCATCCTCCCATCTCCTTTTAAATTATCATATGTGGCACAACACCATTAGTAATTAAGGAAATACAAATCAAAACCAGAGAATACCTCTTGCCACATAATTTCAGACAATATTCAGTGCTGGTGAGAATTGTACCTTAAACCCTGAAATAGAAGGGAGGTGGAAGTGAAAACAAATAGAGTGATTATTATACATATATGAACATATATTTTTATGATTATTATTGTTTGGCATTTTTAATAATGTAATGTTTTTCTTGAATAGCTGTCAATTGAGAGAAAGCAGAGCTGAATTCTATGGGGAATTTAAAATGCTCCACATGCATTATCAACAATGTTTGATAAACTTTTCTTATAAAAAAGAGAATGTCCATGTCTGTCAACAATTATTATATGCCAAAAAAAGTCTTAATGTAAAGTAATATACACCTTGTCATTGACTGGGTGATGGGAGGTGGGTGTCAATCTCAGTTAATCAGCTACAGTTATCTTTTGATTGTTTTCATTTACCAGATTGTCCATTTTCTAGATACTTGGCTTCAAACTGGCATTTTTCCATGAAAAAGCCTAAGAAAATGATGCACATAATAGATTTTAAAAAGTAACAAAGGATCTGAATGTGATGGTGGATAGCTGTGATCCTACCTACTTTGGGAGGCTGAGGCAGGAGGATTAAAAGTTCAAAGCCAGCCTTAGCCAAAGTGAGGGCTAAGCAGTCAGTGTGACCCTGGCTCTAAATAAAATACAAAATAGGTTTGGGGATGTGGCTCAGTGGTAGAGTGCCCCTGAGTTAAATCCCTAGTACCCTCCTCCCCACAAACATTAAATAAATAAATAAATAAATAAATAAATAAATAAATAAATAAATAAATAAATAAATAAAATGGTTGGGAATGTAGTTCAGTGGTAGAACACACTGACTTCAATTCCCACTCCTGGGATAAAAATGCAGAGAGAGTTAAGTATACCTCATTAAAAGATAGAGTTTAGGAAAAGCTCAACGTTAACATAAAATGATTATCAAAGCAGTTTGAGCAAATTGGGGAGAAGCAACTAGACTGATTCTCTGAGGTCCCACATAAGTGGTCCCAATTTTTAAAAACAAAAGGCAGGTGATATACATATGTAGACTTTGCTGGGCTACTCAGAAATGTGAGTGTCATGCTTCCTAGTATGGCCTCCAATCTCAACATGAGGATGTATTGGGTATACAAAAGCAGATATCAGGAAGTTGTTTTGAATTTCAAATAGGGTAGAATGAGGTAGAATGCAATGGAAGAAAGCTTGTGTTTTATAAATATTTTTCTTAAAATTCTTAGCAATTTGTTACTGATTTTTATTAATTATACTTTTGATGAACTTAATGAGCTTTGGGGAATTTCTTAAAAATAAACAAGCTATAATCTCTTTGTTAGTGTCCTAGGATAACAAGCATTAACTTGAAGGTAAGGGGCCATTGCAGTCTATCATTGCAGTGATCCATGAATTGAAGACTCCCTAAGTACATGTTGATACATTATTGCAGCAGTGATCCATTAATGAAATATGTTTTGGATCCAGGTTATTACAAGTTTAATAGGAGAAATGCACCAATTCCACTGGGAAAAAAAAGCTAGTCTTGACTCCATGTTTCATTTCTTCCATAAGCACATTTCTCGTGTCTCCCAGTAATGAATATTTTTTCTGAGCCTTCCCTGTTTATTATTATGTGACTCTGTCAACATTCAAAGCTCCACTTATATTGACTATATTTGAAATTCTTTGAGTGTTACAGAAGAGACTTATAAAATAATTACACAATAATATGTATTCACATGAATATACTTCTTTTGTGAATAAAAGAAAAGTGCTATTTTATCCTCTTTAAGAGATAAGCATAATAACTATCGAATAGACTTAAATGAAAGAAAATTAAAATTTTATTTGGATCATTATTCAGTCCATCCTTCATTATAAAACATTCATGAAGTTATTGTCTTGGCAGAGTGAGCTCAAGAAATTTGATAATGTTCTCTGGTTCTTAGATTTCACTCCTTTTTTTCAGTCTTTTTTTTATATGTACTACATGTTTCATAGTACACATTATATAAGAAAATTGTAATAGAGTTGCAATATGAGTTAGACCTACAGATATTCTTTACTTTGCTGAACACATAGCACCCCAAGTAATAGGATGGGATATTCCTTTGAAGTGGGAGATGAGTTGAGAACAGGAGCAAATGAGAAGAAATTTAGAAAAAAATTAAAATGTTCTAAATGATCTCACTTTGATCAGTAAACCAAGAATTGAGTTATTTTGGCATGAGGGTGCCTGTAGAGGCAGGAACTGAAGAAAAACAATTTAGACTTTCCATTGTTAGGGGCTGCATGGTCTTTTCCTACCAGGATGTTGATTCTCCAGTGATTCCCTAAGACAGTCATCACCCACAAGTGTCTGCTCTTCTCCCATGCCGTCATTTTCTAATCCTTGAGTCCTTGAAAGCAAAACAAAACAAAAAATGAAATGAGCCAAAAGACAAAACAAAACCTTTCTCCTTCCAATGTTAAAACAAATTTTATTTCCCCATATGTTTTCCTTTGAACCATTTTTGAGCCTATTTTTTTAAAGACAGAATCAAAATTTTAAGGACATTTTGTGAGTGTTCAGGTGTAGGATGTACTAGGGATACAAGGGCCACTCGGTCAACCTATGGATGCCAGAGATGATCCTGTGATTGTGGATGATCAGATAGGTCAGCCTTGCCCGCCTCCTCAATGTTCAATGTTGAGAGAGCTAAAAGAGTCAGGACTGGGGAGTGCATGTGAGCAGGTAGACTAGAAGCACATTATGAAGCAAAGGTATCACTACTGCTGGACCCACAGACTCAAGCTGTCATCAGTGGTGGTGTTACTGGTAGCTGATAAGGAAGCCTGTCTATATATAAGTTGGCTGGATTCAACCACCCACCAATATAAGAAAAGAATAAATGATGAAAAAAATGAATTCTATGCAGTTTGAGTAAACTGTGGAGAAGCAACTAGACTGATTCTCTGAGGTCTTACATAAGTGGTCCCAATTTTTTAGAAACAAAATCCAGGTGATATACATATATAGACTTTGCTGGGCTAATCAGAAATGTCAGTCTCAGGCTTCCTAGCATGGCCTCCATTCTCAATATGAGGATGTTTAGGGTGTACAAAAGCAGCTATCAGGAAGTTGCTTTCAATTTCAAATGGTGTGTTTCAGGGGCCATAAACTCCCACAGGTAAGGATGGGAGACAGGTAGGTGGAAGCTGGAGCAGGGAACTAGTTCGAAAAAGAAGAGGGGCAGAGCTGGTTAAAAACAAAAAATAAAGTGAAACAAATAAAAAAGCATCATTTAAATGCTAACTACTTTCCAGGGAATGCACAATGTGCTTCTACATACATTATCTCCATCATTTCTCACAACAGCCCGGAAAGGTGTACACATGAGTGTCTTGGGTAGAAAATTGTCAATTTAGATAGCTTTAGTAACTGAAGCTTCACAATTCAGTGGGTATCTGAGACAAATGTGAGCACAGTTAATTGAGGATTGTCCCAGAAAAATCTTAGCAGTGTTCATAATAGAAGATAGATAATCACTGTAGAAGAGGACAGAACACATACAGGAAAAAGTAGAAGAATCCCAGATTTATAAAATTTCATACCATCATTAAAAATTTACAAATTAGGATAGATCTTTAAATAGACCAAGTTACCCATTCCTATGGGTTTAAGTATGTATTCAAACTATTAAAACTTATTAATTTTAGATTGATTTCCTAAGAAGGTCTCAATTTTCCCTTGATTAAATTTTAGATAGGATTTTTCCTAATTGTAGGTGCTTTACATCTTCTTTCTTAGAGAACTTACTTTAAAAAACTTTAAATATTACAAAGTTTGTGCTCTGTCTCTTTGAGATATAAATCTCCTCTTGTCAAGGGCCAGTTTCTATAACCCAAGAGAATCTTTCTCGAGGACCTGGGAGCCATCACTTGGAAATGTAAACATAAGGAAGTTAGAGGCCCTATATCCAGTCCCTGTGGGAGGGTGGGAGCATAACTATGTGCCAATTGGTTGACCCAACGTATCCCTTAAAATTCTGCAGTATTTTTTCACTAGCTCATCCCTGAGCTTAAAAACTCTTCAACTTTATTTTAATGGATTTGGGTTCTATCTCTCCCTGTATTGTAAGTTTTCCTTGCCTATTTAACTCCATTGGATGCAATCTTTCTTTGACATTACAAACTCTAGGTAAGTTTCTATTTGTAAGATAGAATATGCAGCATTTTCACTTATATTTGAATATATGGAAAATGCTGCATATTCTAAGTGTCAAAAATTGGTCACCATTCTGCACTAATTTGGAGATAATCTCTAGAGATAAAGAGATGGTTCAAATAATCTTTGAGATCAGAAAATCTTTTATTTTTTTTTGTTATTGGTGCATTATAGTTTTAGATAATGGTATACATATTAGTACATGCACATAATATAATAATACAATTTGTCCAATATCCATCCCCAGGAGATCAGTAAGTTTTTGAAATTTAACTTTACACGAGGCAAAGAGGCAAAAAGCAAGTACCATTCTCTGTGCAAAGAAACACTAGTTTAGATGGATGTGAAATATATTTTAGAGAGGAAAACACCATTAGAAATTTGAGACTATTCACATAACATAATCTAGTAGACATGTTATGAACTCCACCCTGAACTAATGCAGAAATATATTTTGTAATTTTGACTTCTGTCTCTTGATACAAAGTTGATGCAACAATTTCAAAGTTCTCTTCTGTAAAAATGATAAAGGACAAGGTAGCTAATATCTGTTTCTCTGACAGTCTTATTCAAATTGAAATTTAGTCTACCTAGAAAAATAAATTAGATACAAATCCTTTAGGATATGTTTTCTACAAGTTGATTTTTTCTGACAATAAAGACTGTAAAGCATGGGTATATTTTGGGGGAAAATTTCTATTACTAACAGATTTAAGATATTTTATGTACTGGTAAAGCACAATAATTAATATAAGTATGTGAACATGAAATATATAAAAACATATTTAAACACTTACCAAAACCTATCATATGTTGGAAACTATTCTAAGTACTTTACAAATATTTCACAGTTGGCCCAATGAGGTCCAATTATTATCTGTATTTTATGGGAGAAGAAACTGAGGCAGAGTGACATTAAGCAACTTACCCCAGGCCACTGTCAATATAGAAGCAGTAATTCAGTACATATGATCAGATTCCAAAGTCAGATAATTATTCTGCCTTTTATTTTATTTTAGTAGATGGACATTATACCTTTATTTATTTATTTTATGTGGTGCTGAGGATCCAGCCCAGTGCCTCACAAATGCTAGGAAAGTACTTTACCACTGAACTACAACCATTTTTCTGCTTTTCTAATGCTTACATAAACAGCCCTTTAAACAGTTTAGTCTCTTTGGGAGCGGGAGACTCCAAAGATTAGGAAATTAATTTGGGAGTGACCCTGCAATGAGAATACTCCTGCAATAGTAAACCATGTGTAAATTCAAGGAGGTTGAGACAAGGAAAAGTTTCCAAGAAAGATTGAGGAGATTACATAAATTATTTTGAAACAATAATCTGGCTGCAAGGAACAATAACAAGGGTAGTGTCAGCGTAAACAGATGATGATGTCTATGCAAAAAACCCATTTGTATGTACAGGTGTGACACTCTTATAAGGTGGGATTGAACCCAGGACCTTTTGCATGCTCAGGAAGCACTCTACCAACTGAACTACACCCAGAGCCCTCTGGTAGAGTCTTTTGTGATACATTTTGCTTCTGGCATTCATGCATGGCAGCCCTTCCTTCATATCCTTCAGGCTTTACTTATTATCATTTTCTTTGTTAGGGTGTGACATAAGTGACACCACTTGGATTCTGACAAAATACACAATCCATAATGTTCTCCCAAAGTATTTTCTACAGTAATCATTATATATATATATATATATATATATATATAATATAACATACCAAAGTCTTTTGAAGCAATTCTTTGTAAAATCAAAACCATTTAGAAGAAGCATAAGAATGCACGAGGGGTGGCGCTCTACTGCTGCTGTCATGTACCCAGATAGAGCTGAAGCAAGACCAAGTGCAAAGGGTGGGTTCTTGAAAAGAGAAAGGGGTGTGTGTGTGTGTTGGGGGGGTGAACAGTCACTGCACACAGAAAATTGTATATCATTGGTTATTATTCCAGTTACCAATTTTTTTGCCATTGATCTCCAAATCCCCGCTTCAGTATATGCTGTGTGACCACAGGATTCCTTTAAGCATTTCTCTTTTAAAGTGAGCTCAATGTTAAGCTTTCCCAGTAGAGGGCGCTCTTGGAGTGTTGGACAAGTAGAAGGGCCCCTTCCGCAGTTTCTGGTTGTTGAAAAGTGGTTAGAGAGGCGGAAGGTGGATCCTCACCTCATTCCAGGCCTGGAGTACATAGCTTCACCCAGACTTGCAATCTCAGATGTTCTCCTTCTCCTTTGTTTCTGACTTTTTTTTTTTTTTTTTTTTTTGGTAGTAGTACTGGGGATTGAACCCACAGGTGCTCTACTATTGAGCTATATCCCCAGCACATACATACATACATACATATATTTATTTATTTATTTATTTGTTTGTTTGTTTATTGGTACTGGGGATTGAACTCAGGGGCACTCTACAACTGAGCCACATCCCCAGTCCTATTTAATATCTTAGAGACAGGGTCTCACTTGAGTTGCTTAGCCCCTCTTCTATTGCTGAGGCTGGCTTTGATCTCTGATCCTCCTGTTTCAGCCTCCAGAGCAGCTGGGATTACAGGCAAGCCCAGGCATGCGACACTGCACTGTGCTAGCACTTTTTATTCAGAGACAGGGTCTCACTAAGTTGTCAAACTTGTGATCCTTCTGCCTCATCTTCCCAAGTCTCTGGGATTGCAAGCCTGCACCACCAAGCCTGGTCTCAGTCTGCTGTGATGGTAACTTTCCCCAGGCTGCACAGGGAAAGTGACTGAAGACATTCTGCTAGCACAAAACCCCTGATTTCCTCTATAGGATCAGTGTTGCTCCTTTGAGACCCATAACTTCCTACCCTGCTTCTGTTCCTTCTGCAGGTCCAAAGTCTATGATTTGGGGCCTGCAGGATTCCCAACCTTCTGCATGGCCAGTGCTGATTACTGGTGGTCTGCTCCCCACCCCACTCTGGTGAGCTGCTGGGTGCTTTTTACAGAGTAAGGGCCAACCATGGGGATGAAGGGACCACGGAAGTCCTTGGTTACTGGTTCTTGTGATCACACAGGAAAAATTTCAGGTGCTTGTACATTATAGCATATGCTCACAAATGAATTTATTAGAAGGGATAAGACACACCGTGTAAGGGATGGATTTATTAGAAAGCTCAGGAAAAAAGGGATAAGGGGGAACAGTCCTGAGGAACAGAATGGGTCCTCTCAGAGAGAATAACAGTGCACCCTTCCTGCTCTCCAGTTTTATAGGGGACCCATTGAAGTTTCCAGGGAGTGCTACCAAAGTCCTTATCTTGACTACTGACAGCCAGCAGGATTGCATCAGAGTTTCTAGTCTCCAATGTGCATTGTTGTACCCCACGAGGGGAGAGTTTACGGTTCCAATGACATGCTAAAAATCTAAGGCAAATTTGGGTCATTTTTGGCCCATGCTGATGTGCCGGGGGGTGACGAATAAGTTGATGCAGCAGGAATGGAAGCCGTTTATTGTAGGACAACAGAGCTATTTATACATTTTGCACAGCTTATCTAATTAGCATAAACTAGATACATTAGTCAACCAATAAGGAATCTCCACACTTAATGGCTTGCTTTTGTTATTTCTCAAACCACTCCCTCTGGCATTTTGCCAGGCACCATCCAGACTTGTTTACGAACTCTAACATTTCCCTGGCAAAATACCAGGTGTTATTTTGACTTGTCTACAGACCTTAACACTGATGGGTCTGATTAGAACTTGTTCTTACAGATTTTATGTTTAGGGCTTTTTGCTTCAATTATTTTGTCTCCCTCAGTTCTGAAATCTCAGTCTGAGTAAAAGTCAAAGTCACTGCACTCCCTTCTGAGTAACTTGTGTTCTTGTCATCAGGGAGCAGCCTTTGGGGCCTGCATTCCTCCTGCAGACAATAGATGGTTTGCTGAGGATTGTAGCGTATTCTATTCAATTAAGCCAGGTGAAGCCCCAAGTAAGTTGTTTTTTTAAAGAAAACACATGGGGTCAGCATAATAGACCCAGTTTATAGAATGATCCCCTTAAGCCTATGTTCCCACCACTTATGTCTATTACCTATCAATCTGACCTGGTTTTGAAGATCATCATTAGCCCGGCAAACCAAGGAATTTTCTTTTATTACGTGGGCTAATATATACCTTCTCTGACAAGTGCTGAGCTCCATCCTTGGAGAGAGGGCCCCTTTTCAGTTTTGTCCTTCTAGAGATACTCTCTCTCAGTCCTAGGAAACTATACAGAACTCTTATATAAGTTTTCATTCTCTTTTTTTAGGGGGGGGGTAATAGTTAATTTTTAACTATTTTAATTTTTTAAAATTAAGATTCTGTAGTTTAAACTACTTCATGGTTTCTATGTCTTGATTGGGCCCAGACTAATTTACACTTATTAGTGTAAATTAAAATTACAGATAGATACAACTATGCATACATATTTGTTTGGCTAAAAGTGTGTGTGTGTGTGTGTGTGTGTGTGTGTTTGTAGAAAAATGCCAAATGTGGGGAGGATATAGGTTACCTGGTGAGAGCATAAAATAGGAGTCTCATAGGTTCTTATAAAACTAAACATATGCCTATTCTGTGGTTCATCAATTCCACTACAAGAAAAGTCAAAACATATATGCACAGTAAGACTGGTCTAGGAATGTTCTTAGGAGCAATAATAATCCAAAATTGAAAACAAACCAAATGTCCATGAGTGGATACATGGATAAACAAGGTACAGCATATTCATAGGATGGAATGCCACTTACGATAAAGGAAAAAAAAAAGTATTTATATACAATAAGAGGATGAATGTCAAAAATACACATTGTGAAAGAATCCTTAAAATGTTCATACTGTTCAATTCTTTTTTTTATTTTGGTATTCTAAAGCAGGTAAACTAATTTTTGGTGGGTGGAAAACTATTTTTTAAAAAACAATGGTTGTCCTTGGCTTGGATTAAGTCAATAGAATATGCTTTCCCCCTAACTTCCCATTAAGTTCTACATGATCATTGATAAAAATATCAATGATATTTGATACTCAAAAGCTTAAGAGTGGATCTTTAAAAATAAGGGTTTTGGTTACATAGGTTATACATTTTTTTAAGATCAGTTGAATGTTACCCTTAACATTTGTGCATTTCACAGCAGAGGCATTTAACCTAAAGTATAAACAAAATACTATATACATGCTGAACTGTTTAGGTGGGAAGTATGTAGAAATCTGAAACTTGTTTCAAATGCATTAAATACATAGATGGCTGAGTGGTTGTATAGAGGAGAGGATAGGTGACTATGTGCATGATAAAAAAATGTAGAAATATGTTGATTATGAAATTTTTTAAGGTTAAGATACTGGTACACAAATTTATTTTTAGATTTTTATAAAAAATAATTGAAGTCAGAATTATTAGGTGATCAAAATTATTAGGTGATCAAAACCATATTAGTCTTCTTGTCTCTTAAAACTGTTCAAACCATTCCCTGGCCTATTATCTCATTGATGTTCTAGTTTTGTGTGAATGTTGAGAGCTGAGGGTCTGTTTTGAGCTCATGTAACCTCACTCGTAATATGGGTATATTTCCAGTGTTAAAGACAGAGGAAAGCTGACTGGCTTGGATTTACTATTATAACAACTCTCTTTGTTTGCAGTTCATCATGATCTGAATGATGTACAACTGTATTGCTTTAATGTGATGAAACCATTGTGCTTTTCTGAGGTTATGTATTTCTACTCTTCAACAAAACTTAGCTTGGTTTGAACCACACTACATGTTCATCTGGATTAAGTTGTAAATTTCTTGGTAAGGTCTTTTATTTATTTTGCATCATCTATCTAGATAATATGGAACAGTGCCACAGACTCAGGAGATATTTAAATGATGATTGTGTCTATTATTCATACTTGAAAATTTTTGAAACACTCAGGTGAGGCCAGGACCCTTATAAAATAATGCCTAATTTAATCAAAATCACAAGATCTAAGAATATTATATACTTGCATTCAACTACACAATCTTTAATTTAAAAACAAATCTGTAATGTAGAGTTCCAAAAATGTTTTACATTAGATATTGATTTTTTTATAGAGAAGAAAAAATATCAATAGCTAATAAGTTCATTAGATATAAGGTCCTCCTACATTCCTAACCTGGCTGGTATAATGATTCCAAAGAAGGGTCATAACCCAGGTGAAGCCAAATGTCCAAATCTAGTAAGCTAAGGACAACTAGAGATGAGATAACATGTCATCAACGGCCAATGAATGAAGAAAATTGTATGCGACTCACAGCCTCAAAGTGATGATATTCCCTTAAAATATCACCTTCCAAAATGCTAGTGGAAATACTTAAAATAAGTTTTAAAAATGACACTAATTTATAAGAAACAAACATGGCAGGTTCTACATCAATTTACCAAATACCAGAATAATTTTCTGCCTTCTACATAGGCAGTTTAGGGTCATATCTTAGATGAAAAAACATCCCTTTATCAGTAGATAAAAGTGGCCATTGTAAAAGAACACCTGTGCAGGGAGAATTGTGGAGGAGGTGCACAAAGAACAGACACAGATACACACAGGGAAGGTGCAAACAGACAGAAGGATGACAGACAAAAGTAGTCCTACCATTCTCTGCTGTCATCTTTCATAACCTAAAAAGTTACAGATTACCCACCACCAGTGACTACACTCTGACCAGTGTTCCTTAAACCCTGAGTGTTAGCTAACAGAGATAAGGTCCAGGTTAATGCAAACACAGAGCCTCTCTCCTTCAAAGGATGTCACTATGTAAACCAGGTAGTGCATCTGCATAGTTATCTTAATAGCTTCATCAAGGAATTGCTGGGCATTCCAATGATGGGAATGGGGGCACCAGTTACCCCCTGGGAATTTGCTCACCAGGGGAATGCTTTCCTATCTATTTTCATGTTCAGAATACCTACAGATCATTAAATAGATTATACATTCATTTAATAGTCAATAAGCCACAGAGTTGTTTAGCTGAGCTCTAATTTGAAGATCCCAAAACATGCCTAAAATTACTTATCAGAAAAATGCCTGAATGCTCACCAAGAGCCAACATGTTGTGATTACAAGGCATGGAAACTCAGAAGGATGAGTTTAGATGTCTCCAGCAAGGTTTCCCAGAAGTGCTCAGGTCTGTACTGGGGTTGGAAACTGTGATGATTTGGATATGAGATGTCCCCCAAAAGCTCATGTGTGAGATACTGAAAAAAGGTTTAGAGGACAAGTGATGAGTTTATGAAAGCCTTAACCTGATCAGTGAATTAGTCCCCGGATGAGATTAACTGAGTGGTAACTAAGGGCCAATAAAAGGCTGGAGAAGGTGGGTCATTGGGGACATAACTTTGGAGGTATGAATTTTGTATCTGGCTAGTGGAGTCTCTCTCCTCTCTCTCTCTCTCCTCTCTCTCTCTCTCTCTCTCTCTCTCTCCTTGCTGATCATCATGTGAGCCTCTTCCCCTACCACAAATTCTCTTCCATCACAATGTTCTGCCTCACTTGAGCCTAGGTAATGGATCTGGCCATCCCTGGATTGAGACCTCAGAATCCATGACCCCTCCATATAAAATTCTCCTTCTCTAAAATTCTTCTGATCAGTCTTTTAGTCATAGCAGAAAAAAAAAACTGCACCAGATGACCTTTGAATATCAAAAAATTTTCAGTCTTTAGTCTAACAGAATATAACTGAGTTACAGCCAGGATTTGTACAATTATCCTACGTTTCTTATCTCTGTGCTACCCAAATAGTCATCTCCCAAAACATATTATTCACCTGAAATATTTTATGTATGTGTATGTGAATACATCCTACAACCATTATAATTTATTTTATGCTAAACAAATATATCTTTACAAATAACTTCTAATGATTTTCTACCATCGAATAAATCTGAGTAGGGTTTTGTCATGAATTTGGACATTAAAGAAATGATTTTAACTACTAATCAGCTGGAAGAACTGGATGGTATCTTCTTCCCTACAAGCCTTCCCATGTAAAACATGAGGAACAATAAAAGCTTGTTAATTTTCCACTTTTGCAATTTTCAGTATTCTTGTGGTAAACATGGAAAAGGGAGAATATCTAGCACTTACTAATGGTCACATATCAGATTATTTACTTTTGGTAAATCAATCATAAGCCAGGGGCTGGAGGTAAGCACATTTTAATTTTTAGGCTTTTGCCTGATCTATGACATGTCTGCTGGCTAAGAGGCAGTAATGAAGGCTATTTAGCCCACATTGCTTCAGGAAATGGGTTTAGCACTCCATAAATCCTGTGCTTTACCTTATTTGTACCATTCACACATGCAACCTTTATTCTGTTCACCTACTTGGAGTCTAATTTAATGAAAAATGTGCATTACTTACTCAACCATATTATGGACTTGATTCAACTATAACTATTGTAAGGTAATTGTGTGGTGTTTGATTTAAAACTGATAATGATGTGCACTGACAGGTTTAACAAATTTTCAATTACCACATTCAATTACTTTTGCTGAATCCCACTTATCAGTGAGCCAAACAATTCATTTAAGATTTTGAAAAAGAATATGGGATGAGATGATTCATTAAGGAGACTCTCAGGATGGGTCATGCACTCTGGATGTTATTAAACAACTCACTCTATGTTGCTGTACAGGTTGATTTTTTATTCTAGCTGTGTTGTAGAAAATGTGCTTGTTTGCCACATGTTTCCATCTGGAAATAGATTATCCAACATGCTGAGATTCCATTCATATATGTGTCAGCATATTAAGTTTTGTGGCTTATGAATTCATAAGCAAAAATGTACTTATTTTCAAAGATTAGCAATGAATCATATTATTTTTGTTAAAATAGTTAACAAAAATAGTTAATTTATTTTAAAAGACCAATGATTTAAAAAAGATCACCTTATTTCAATGATATCCCATAAAGTCTGTATAGATAGTCTTAGAAAAAAATAACTATTTTCATTCTTTGAGTCAACAGAAAAAAATATATTCAGTAAACGACCATTTTGAAAGGTATTCATGGATAAAGACAAGATCACTTTGGTCCTATAAACCTAAAGGCCAATGAGAATCTGGAAAAAGTTTTACATATGAATTGATGATTTGAGGAAATTTCTTATGTAATTAAACCTACCTTTTGACTAAAAGAGGTTCAGTTCAGTCAGTAGTGAAAAAGTAATTAGAGGTCAAAGATCATGAAGTTTAATTCTATCCTGTGTTAAACTAGAGGAGAAAAAAAAACCCTAAACCTCCAAAAAACAGTGTATAGTGACAGTTTCTTTTGTATAAGTCAGCATGCAGAGCAAAAATAGGCTTATTACCTTTATAAAATAAGATATAAATATATATGAATTGCTGTGTTATTATTAAAAATAAGGTATTTGAGTAACTCTCATATTTATTATTGAAGTCATTGTGGTTTTATGTTACTTTGTGCTTGAAGGATTCACCTTTCAGGCTTCATATGGGATACATGGCTCACTGTTGGATGTATATGCTCAGCATGACAATGATAAAAAGCAATGCATAATAGTTCTAGAAATTTCTTTGCATACATATTTGCTAAAAGGCAATTTTAAAATTAACCTTACACATATGGGACCAGAATATAGTGATTTATAAGATGCTAGAAAGTATTGGTATATCTTAGAGGAGGAATATGTGACATGATTTCTATCATGATTAGTGATAGTTTACTAGTTGATATACTGCTTTGTTCTAAGCTCTTTCTCCTTCAAAGATCTGCCCACACCCTTGACCAGAAATTGAAGCTGTTCATAAACAAGATCAATGCATTTGTGTTCTCCCAGGAAGGGTATGACTTAAAAGTAATGATTTCTCATAGAAATAGAAAAAGGAATTATGAAATTCATATGGCCGGGCTGGGGATGTGGCTCAAGCGGTAGTGCGCTCGCCTGGCATGCATGCGGCCAGGGTTCTATCCTCAGCACCACATACAAACAAAGATGTTGTGTCCATCGATAACTAAAGAATAAACATTTTGAAAAAAAAAAAAAAAAAAGAAATTCATATGGCCCCATTCTCTAGGTCTTCTCTTCACCTCATTGATTATTTCTTTTGCTGAGAAGAGGCTTTTTAGTTTGAACTCATAAAACTTAATACCAAAAAACCACAAACAACCCAATCAATAAATGTCCTAAGGAACTGAACAGACACTTCTCAGAAGATATACAATCTATCAACAAATATATAAAAAAATGTTTAACATCTCTAGTAATTAGAGAAAGGTAAATCAAAACTACTCTAAGATTTTATCTCACACCCATCAGAATGGCAATTATCAAGAATATATACAAAAATAAGTGTTGACAAAGATCGAGGGTGGGGGGAAGGCACACTCATGCATTGCTGGTGAGACTCAAAACTGGTGCAACCAATCTGGAAAGCAGTTTAGAGATTCCTTATTTTAAAAAAGTTACTATAGAACCACCATTTGACCGAGCTATTCCACTTTTTGGTCTATTCTCAAAAGAGTTAATATCAGCATACTACAATGATGCAGCCACATCAATGTTTATAGCAGCACAATTCACAATAGCTAAGTTGTGGACTCAACCTTGATGCCCTTCAATAGATGAATGGTTAAAGAAACTGTGGTTGAAATATTACTCAGCAATAAGAGAGAATAAAATTATGGCATTTGTAAATGAATAGAGCTGGAGAATATCATGATAAGCAAAGCAAATCCCCCCAAAACAAATGTTTTCTCTGATGAGTGGATGCTAATCCATAATGAGAAGGGACATGGGATGAATGGAGGAATTTTGGATTGGTTAAAGGAGAGGGAGGGGAGGAGAGTGGGTATTGGGGTAGGAAAAATGGTAGAAAGAAATGGACATCATTACCCTAGGTACATGTATAATTACACAAATGTAGTGATCCTACTTCATGTACAATCAGAGAATTTAAAAATTGTGCTCTATTTTTGTACAATGACCTGAAGAGCATTCTGCTGTCATGTACAACTGGTTAGAACAAATAAATAAATAAATTTAAAAAGAAATTTATTTGGATAAATAAGAGACCCAGAGTAGCCAAAGAAAATATTTGCAAGAAAAGTGAAGGAGGAAATACCACAATACCACTTCATAAAATATACTACAAAGCTATAGTTACAAAAATGGCATGTTATTAACATCAAAATAGACACATAGACCAATTTTACAGAATAGAAGACACAGACACAAACCCACATAAATACAATTAACACATACTAGACAAAAACACCAAAAATTTACATTAGAGTAAAGATAGTCTAACAATGGTGCTAGGAAAACTGGAAATTCATACACAGCAAAATGAAATTAAACCCCTGCACAAAACTCAACTCAAAGTGGATCAAAGACTTAGGAATTAGACAAGAAAATCTGCACCTAACAAAAGAAAAAGCAGGCCCAAATCTTCATCATGTTGGCTTAGAACCTGACTTTCTTAGCAAAATTTCTAAAGCACAAGAAATAAAATCAAGAATCAATAAATAGGATGGATTCAAACTAAGTGTCTTATTCAGAGCAAAGGAAACAATCAGTAATGTGAAGAGAGAGCCTACAGAATGAGAGAAAATTTTTATCACATGCACATCAGAGCACAAATGTTAGGATATATAAAGATCTCAAAAAACTTAACAAAAGAAACTCCAAATAAACCAATAAATAAGGGAGCTAAGGAACTGAATAGACACTTTGCAGAAGAAGAAATGTAATCAATAAATACATGAAAAAATGTTGAGTATTTATAGCAATTAGAGATCTAGAAATCGAAAATAAGATTTCATCTCTGTCCAGTTAGAATGGCAATTATCAAGAATACTAGCAAAAATAAAAGTGTTGGTGAGGATGTGGGGGTAAACAGACACTTTTACATTGCTAGTGGGACTGCATGCACATTGGTGCATCCAATGTGGAAATCAGTATGGAGATTCCTCATATAAAGCTTGGATAGAACCACCATTTGACCCAGTTATCCCACCCTTGGTCTATTTCTAAAAGACTTAAAATCAGCATACTACATTGATGTTGCCACATCAATGTTTATAGCAGGTCAATTCACAATAGCAAACTGTGCAATCAACCTCAATGCCCTTCAATAGATGAATGGATAAAGAAACTCTGGTTGACATATATACAATGAAATATTACTCCACCTTAAAGGAGAATGTAATTATGGCATTTGCTGGTAAATAGAGTTGGAGAATATCATGCTAAGTGAAATAAGTCAATACCCAAAAGCCAAAGGCCAAATTTTTTCTCTGATATGTGGATGTTGATCCATAATGGCTAGGGAGGGGAAGTGCAAGGGAAGAATGGAGAAACTTTAGATTGGCCAGCTGGAAGTGAGGGGAAGGCAGTGGGTATGGAGATGGGAAAGATGGTGAAATGAGATAGACATTATTACCCTGTGTATATCATGTGTCTTTGCATCATATATAACCAGAAAAATGAAGAGTTGTGCTCTATTTGTGTAAAAATGCATTCTGCTTTCATATACAACTAATTTGAACAAATAAATTAAAAGGAAGATGAAATGATTTCATTTACAGGAAAATGAATGGCACTTGAGAATAATATGCTAAGTGAAATAATTCAAATGCAGACAGTCGAGGATAATACGTTTTCTGTCACAAGTGAAAGCTAGAGAGATGGGGTGTGGGGGACAGTGATCCAATGAAAATCAAAGGGAGATCAGAAGAGGATGGGAATCAGGGGGTGAATTAGAGGATTGGGAAAAGTATTGAGGGATGATATTTGCCAAATTTTATTGTTATATTGTGTGTATGTATGAATATGTAACAACAAATTCTATTGTTATGTACAACCATAATGCACCAATTAAAAAATATGGAAAGGAAAGGAAAGCCAGGATCATGCATAATTGTCAGATCTTTCCTCTAGTTCTGTATACATTGTGAGAACAGGACTTACAAAGCAATGATATGAGAGGTGACTTTATGGACCCTGTGTTCAACTATTTAAAAATAGGATACCTATTTTTTAAAAATAGGATATTAAAATAAGAAAGTAGCCCTAAATTTTGTGTTTTATCATTGTGATATAAAAGAGATTGAAAACAGTAAAGCAAATCAAGAAGAACAACAACAAAAAGATGGGATAATAGCAGATTATTAAATAGCATATTATTGCTACATGAGGGTCTGAGCAGGACTCCAGAAGTAGAGAAGGCCCCTCCTAGGACCTCCCAGCTTCTTTATCAAGTCACAGAAGAGAATGTAAGATGCAACAGGTACAAGGAAGAGAGCCTGAGACTTTCTATAATGCGGAAAAATACCCACTCAAGATTGGGAGTGACAGCAATCTGAGTGTCACCTGCCTTGGTCTGAAGTGTTACCACTTGTAGAGGGACAGTAGAAAGGGGGCTGAAGAAGAGGTGTAGTCATAGCAGGGTTGCATAATTCTGGGCCTGTTTTCCTTGTGCTTGCATATCACCATTGCATGTTCCAACCAGGCTACTTCTCTGTATCTCATGCCTCAATGGAGTCTTAAATCTCCAACCAGGAAGGTGTGTCTTACTATTATAATGACATTAAGTTGATTTTTGGTAAGTCTTTAAAGGCTATGCTCCCTGAAGGATTATTTCAACAGATGTCTGGTGCTTTTAGTGCTTTTTCAGTCAAGCCTCAAGCCCTGGGCAGGGACATAGGCTCAAAGATGCCAACTGGGTTGCACACTAGTTATTTGTTCTACACTGCAACTCTTTATGGCCATTTCTCTTTGAAGACAGCATTCACTCTCTCTGTATCATGGAATCCTTTCCCAAGTACAAATGTTAAAGCAGTTATTCTAAATGTAATGATGAGATTTAATGCACATGAAGGTGATTTACTGTCCTGCAGAGAATTATAATATCTGAAAAAAAAATTTTTTTTAAATGAATACACTGGAAAGTGACGATAAAAACAAAAGCAAAGCTGGAAGGGAATTTTGTCCTTGAAGAAAATTAAGTACACAGGGTAAAATACATACGGCTTTCCCCTCAGAATACTCCCAAGTCTATATAGTACTGGCACGTATTACTTAAATTAAAAAATAGCATTTTACAATATTTTATTAAATGAGGTATCAAACTAAGTAATCTGGGCTCTCAAAATAAGTGCATGTTAAGAAGGGATCCCATACGAGGGATCCCCATGGAAGAAGACACAAAATTATCATTAATCTCATTCTTGCCTCATTCCTAAATGGCAAACACCTAAGCAAGACTTGAAGAATTCTAAAGGAAAACAGTGGGAAAACAGAGCAGATGTCCAAGAGTTTGGCACTGTATGATAATTTTGAGCTTGAGTTCTTTCATGTTAAAAAAAAAAAATAACTTCAGTAAACACTTGCGGTTTCCCACATGGCCTTCATAACCAAACACAGGAAGAAAAGTCTATTAAGTTGAGTGTGAACAAAAAATAATGTATCTTATTGAACAAAAAATAGCACTCATTAGAGGAAGCTTTTAGATTAACAGTCTCTATAATAAATCAAATTTCTAGGGAAATTATTGGTATAAAAATCAAATAAGAAAAATATGACCAATTGTTATATATGGAGAAAGTAGTCAATAAAAACAAGCCATGATATGATTAAAGTTGGAATTAACAGACAAGGAATTTAATTTTTAAAACTAGACTTGGTGTAGTAAACAAAAAATATGGCTATAAGAATTAAACAAAAAATAGAAAATCTTAGCATTATAATGGAAACTATGAAAAAATGAAAATTCTGAAATGGAAAAACTACTCTGGATTATAGAAAAATTTTTCTTGATGGGACTAAATGCAGATTGAAGAAGAAAGAACTGGTAGTAAAATAAAAAAAATCGATATAAATAATTTCACCTGGAGAAATAAGAGTAAATAATTGAATAATAAATATTAAGTTGTCAGAAGCCTGTGGGATTATTTGCAGTAGTCTACTATATGGGAAGTAGAGATTTTGAAGGAAAGGAAAGAAAAAAGGGGGTTGAAAATATATTCAACCTGGGTATAGTGGCACATGCCTGTAATCCAGTGACTCAGGAGACTGAGGCACGAAGTTCACAAGTTCAAGGCCAGCTTCAGCAACTTAGTGAGGTCCTAAGCAATTCAGCAAAATCCCATCTCAAAATATAAACAAATGTATATAATTTTTTCAAAAATATTGATCCAAATTTTCCATTTTTTGTTCTAATGCCAAGGGACAAATTCACAAACTTAAATTAACCCCAAATTGAGTGATATCGAGGCACATTGTTGTCACTCTCCTTTAAACTAAAGAAAAAAGATAAAATCTTTAAAATAATCCTAAAAAGACAAACTGTAGCTAGGAACACTATTGGGGTGCATATAATCCCAGCAACTCAGGAGACTGAGGCAGGAGGATCACAAAATCATGCTGGGCCTAGGCAACTAACTTTAGCAAGACCCTATCTCAAAATGAAAAATAAAAAGGGCTCGGAGTATACTTTGGTGGTATAGCAGCTCTGGGTTCAATTCCCTGTACTGTGAACAAATGAACAAACAAACAAAAAGCAAGAAATTACAAACAAGGCTTCTCACCAGAAACAATGAATGCCAGAAGACCAGAGTATGTTTTGTAAGTCTCATAAAGTATAAGTCAACCAAGAATTCTTTCATCATCAAAAACATAATTTGTTGAGAGCCACAGACAAGTCAAGATGGCGCCTGGCACTTTGCAAGTGGGAGTGGTTTGAGAAGTAATGCCAGTGAGCCATTAAGATGATACAGATTCCTTAATGACTGACTGCTGTGTCTAGATTATGTCAATTAAATTAAGCTGTGTGTAATCATTAAGATGATGAGGATTCCTTATTGGTTGACTCCTGTATCTAGTTTATGTTAATTAAGAACAAGCTGTGTATTCAGTTATGTATATATACCCCTACTGTCCTACAATAAAGCGGCTCTCACTCCTGCTGTATCAATCTTCACAAGTTGCTCATCACCCCCCCCCCATTAGTTTGCCCAGCCAGACTTCAGCAATAATTCAAAACATAAGGAGGAATAAGTTACTTTTAGATAAGTGAAAGTTGAGAGAATTCATCCTAATCAGACCTGTTATATAAAAAATTGAAAAGAAAGCATAAAGCTAAGGATAATTATACAAGATGAGAGCAGAATCTATAGAAACAGCGCTGAAAATGATGAGTATATAAGTAAATATAAAAACCAAATTCTGTTTTAATTTGTTTAAAACACATGAATATTTAAAGCAAAAACTGTACCATGGTGTTTGACTTATGAGGTATATAAGTATGAAATGTTTGAAAACAATAAAAGAAAAGACAAGAGAATAATGTGTTACAGTATTAACTAAGTAAGTCATTAATAATAAGTTTAGAAGACAATCCCGAGAGTGAAATTTAAAATAATATAAAGATGTATGTGTACATTTGTACTTAGAATGTACTTTATGACAAAAATCAAGAGTTACAGTAAATATTTTTCTTTAAATATATTGCTTTTAGAGCTTCTGTCTTCTTAGAAATGTAATACAATGCATGATATCTCTCTGTGCAGAGACCCAGAGAGATACAAATACGGAGGCAAGATAAAAGAATATCGAATCAGATTAGCTGCAGTGCTCAATACAGAATGCTGACATTAACATAATTGATGGAGACTGAGGAATGCAGGGTTGTGTCAATAGGATATTGTGAGGATTAAATGAAGTGCAACATGAAAAATTAGTTGGCCTGGTGTTTCATATTCAGGAAACCCTCAGAAAGCAGTTAAAATTAATCTATTCATATTCACATCCAAATTTTTCCAAAGCACAAATACTAAGAAACATAAAAAAGCTTTCTAAAAACATTTTCTTATTCAGAAAATGCACTCAATATGCAACTCCCTTATAATAGTTCACTCTTTTTTATGTTACTCATATAGCTGTTACTCATTTTTCATGGGATACGTTTTGTGCAGGTCAAAATTTTTCTTGTTTGGTAACATTAAAAGTTTTATCCAAGTATACAAATACATATATCTGAGTATAAGATGTTTTTTCTTAAATATTTACTTTGTCCTAATTGTTCCATTTAAATTTCCTACCCTGTCAAACTCTCAAGTATGTTCATCATTCCTATTGCTCTTCCAATATATTATCCTTAGTTTATCTAGTTCCAAAGGCACATGACAGTGTGGAGGTCTCAGTTTTAATTTGTTTTTGAATATGGAAACACTAAAAATTTTTTCAAATAGTTATACTAAATAGATACTAAAGACTATAATGTAATTATAATTCTATCAATTTGGAAATCATCCTCTTATTAATGCTGCTTATTGCAAGAATTATTTTGAGTGAGGAAATTTCAATATAACTCTATTTCATCCCTTCAACAAAATGATTAAATATATTTTTCCGGTATCTTTGGTCAATTCATGAAATTTATTTTCATCATAAAATAAATTCAATACATGATATATAGTATCCTTATTTATTAGTGTTTTTGAATTTCTTTCTACAACTTCTTCAGCAAGTTTTTTTTATCTATTTTAATCATCAACAAAGCCTTTCCAAACAGGATCAGGGAAGAAACAAGTGAAGGTGAAATATTATAAATCAGTTATCAGTGTTACTATTCATCCATAGCCTCTTAAAGACTAGCAATGGAAAAGAAAATAAGACTGAGAAACCTTCTCTACCATGGTGTAATCTGAGGAAGGATATTGGAGAATAAATAGACTTTGGATGCTAGCCACTCAAAATAATTTTTGCAATCAACAACATTATTAAGAAGGAAATTTCTGAATTGATAGAATTATAATTATATTAAGGTCTTCTAATTAGCATAACTATTTGACAAAGTCTTCAGTGTTTTAAAAGCTAGATGCCTCTTCTCAATGCCAATTTCCATTAAACTTAAACCATATCACAGTCCTGACTTTGGAAAACTTTTTAATACTTGAAGAGTTAATGATAATGCAAAATATAACTAATATGGGTATTAAATACAAACATGTCAATAAACAAGATATTCTTGGAAACAATTAGTGTTCTCTGCTTTAAGTATATTCAAATAATAATTTTACTTTCAAATATACTCAAAATCTTTAAAAACAGTGTGACAGGAAGGACAGAATAGCAGTAGCTGACCAAGCACCAAGGATGGTAATTCCATTCTAGACCAACCATGACTAGCTGTACAACCTTCAATCAGTCACTTAATATCAATATTCATTCCTTCTTTTGTAGTACCGGACTGAAAATACTCAGTTGCACCTAAGGGAAGCATTGTCTTTTTAATGTCATTTTTACTAAATGTATAATAAATGGAAAATACTGAAGCCTGGACAATTATACAAATCTCAGCTGTTCATTCATCCCTTAATGTTTCTGTGTCTGATCATTTGCATGAATAGACACAAGATCAGCAGTGTCCTTCATTTAGCTGACTTCTCACACTAACCAAGTAATGTCCTTGTAGCAAAAAGAACTTCTCTGAATTGACACTTCAAAGTGGCTAGCCTCCATCAAACTACAAATTTCCATGTTTTATCCCAATGATTAAAAGAACCTCAAACATATTTACCTAAGAGGTGAATTATGTTGGGATTCTTTTATTCTTCCATCACCAAGAGCTCATTAAGGATCAGTTGATTCTGTGGATGTTTCTGTAAATTAATCTGTTTAATAGCAACCTATAATGGAAATGTAATTAAAAACAAATCAGTGGTTTTCCTAATTCTCTTAGAAAGTAACAAACACCAACCTGTTAATAATTTGTACTAACACACGATATATTATTACATAGTGAGATTATAACTGACAAATGAGTAGTATTTGGACTCGCACACTGAATATGCACAGTATTTTCCACTACCTGGACCCTAAATATTTTCCAAAGTTTTCTTGAAGTTGATTAGCCAACTGAAGCTCAGTCCAGTGCCAGGAATTACTCCTCTTTTCATTCCTACCTGGGAAAATACTTTTTACAATATTTGCTTATTCATGATATAAGTCTTATTTGTTCCCCCTAAAGTGAGAATGGTATGAAATTATTTAGATTAATTCTTACAACATATCCAAATTTAAAAATTATATTCCTATTGATTATACTTAGCTTCATCTATTTTTCTCCTAAATAAAAGCTAATATGCATGTAGAAGTATGAAAAAGGTGCTAACTTTTATTGACCCAGAGCCACATCAATAGAAGTAAAAAACAGTGCCAGAAAACCTAAGGGGAAAAAGACACAATCAGAATTAAGACTTGTAAATCACAGCCATTTATACTATCCAAAGACTTTGCCCTTCTCACCATTACAAAAGGATCAAAGAACACTTAAGATTTAACACCTAAAATAAAAAAGGAAAGATAAAAGAGGAGGCAATCATTGTAACAAAACTTTTATTTGAAATATTTCAGACCCACAGAAATATAGGGGGGAAAGGTAGATAACATAGACTCATGAATACAGGGAAGAATTTCAACAATCTTCCCATCTCTTTTTAAATTATCATGTGTGGTGGCACATGCCCATACAAGGATTCAGGAGTCAGCTCAATACCTAAAATAAATAAATAAATAAATAAATAATACCTAATAAATAATAATAAAAAGATAGATAAGTTTACCTTGATTTCTGATATATATCCATATACATAGGTATTATTTCATTATTATTATTTATTATTAATTTATTATTATTAATAATTTATTATTAATTATTCAATATATAACATCTCTTATTTTCATGTTCAAAATATTCAGGTGATTTTCAGTATTTTTATTACTAATAAAATTAATGTTAAATTGAATTTAGTTGTTAAAAAGAAATTCCCAAGAAAGTTTCCAAAAATTCTCATTCTACATTCTACTAATTCAAACTAAATTCACAGAACACTTTCTACAGATTAATAACATTGCTCTCAAGCAATAGAGGAAAGAGCTTAGTATATTTTAAAAACAAATTTCTGAACAAAGTCAGAATGGCAGACTCAAAGATCAATACTTATTGGTAGGATTCAAAACCATTTATGTATTTATTTACTGTTTTAGAACTGGGGATTGAACCCAGGTGTGCCTCACCCCCAAGCTTACTCCCCAGTCCTTTTTAATCTTAGGATCTAACAAAATTGCTGAGGCTGGCTGAAAACTTACAAGCAGGCTAACTCAGCCTCCAGAGTTGCTGAGATTATAGATGGGTACCACCCCCTAGAAGCTAGATGTATGGGTTTTTGCCTTGCTTTGCTATTGTTTTTGCCATGCCAGGGATGGAACCAAGGAACTCATGTATCCTGGGCAAACTCTCTACACTTAACTACATGTTCAGCCCCAAATCAATGCTTTTATGGCCTATCATCCTGCAGTAAAATTGTGTCTTAATTATGTCATGGGTCATTTTTCCATCTAATAATCCCTGGCCATCTATGAGAAATAACATTCAAGAAGAAATAAATTTTCACAAAACATTTTACAAAGATATAATGCCTAGCCTCCCTTTCACTTCAATGAGTCAATTGAAATGAATGAAGAAAACACAGCCATCTATCATGAGATCAGGATCCAATGGCAGTCCTCAGAGCTCTGCCTGGGAAATGCATTATGTGCCACCACATCATAGTCCCCTGCAAGTCCCATTAGTAGTTCTCTCTTCCTGGCTCCATGTAAGGTGATTACTATGGAAAATCTCTCTTAGCTGGTGAGGAATTTCATGCACAATTGTCCCTTGAATGACATTGAGGCTTTGAGAGAGATGTAAATATAAAAACATAAAATACATAATCTGGGGAAGAGAAAAGATCCAAGGTTTACATATAATAGTTATCCACAATATGAAAGAGAAAACCCAGTGAAATAGAAGACTTCCTTGGAAAAGAGGGCAAAATATAGAAAGCAAAAAACCAGAGAGATAAGTGTTATGACTTTTAAAGAAGCCATAAATTATTTGTCAAAAAAGCAGTAACCAGAAAGTTTGTGGCTTAGTCTTATTATCTCTTTGTCTATCCAGGGACAACTCAGTGTGTTCTGAAGCCCTGTGACCTGAACAGTGTACTGTCCAGTTCCGTAATTCCCATCCTTAGGCTCCAATTGCTTCAGATCCCTAGCTAGCCCAACCTGAAGGGTTTCTCCCAATAGCTGTGCAGTCCACAGACACCCCTGTTTCAATGCACACTCACTACTCCTCACACCTCCTGTAAAGGTGCAGACTGGCCACTACTTGGGGGGACTAGAGTTGGAGACTTGGACACAGGGAGGTGTGTAGGATGTTGTGCTGGAATGTATACCTCTGTTGGCTCCCATTCTGTCCTCAGCTCTATTTGCAGACTGACAGCTTGGATCATGTACCTGCAGAACAAAAGTTCAAGGGCAAGGGGTCACTACCACATTGGCCAGTGCTCCCTGACCACCCTCACTGAACCTCAGCTTGGAAAGCATAAAGCTCAGGCTGTCATCCAGAAGCATCATCCAGGCAGCTGTTCCACTCTTCCCCCATTTCTTGTAGCAAGAACCTACAAGGGCAAGACAGAATGAAATTCCCAGAGGCTCCCAGAGTGCCATAGACAAAACCCCAAAGGAATGGAGCAGGGAGCATCAGGGTCTTAGAGCTGGAGATTAAGGGACCAGGGAAAGGGACCCAGCTTCACCCAATCCCACGAGCCCCACGGTCCACCACTTCAGCCCCTGGTTTACCAACTTACTTGGGTCCCAGTGGCATACACATCATGATGTAGCAATTTGTGAAGCAGCCTTGGTCAAAGGGATTGTCAGGCTGAAAGGAGATGAGGATAGAAAGAGGAGCTCAGAATCAGCAGGAGTGGGCAAGACCATTTCCCAGTGACAATCCCTAATATGGTCAGTTAATGCAGGCCTCAACACAGGCCTGTGGCAAGATTCAAAGGTCAGGGGAGCCCAAGAGTGACCCAGAGCCTCCAACCTTCCCAGGCTTCTAGAAAGAATGACTTCCCTGACACACTTGTGAGCAGCTCTCTTCAGACCAGTGCTGACACTGCACCCACATCTCCTGCCTTCTCAGGGCTCCCTCATCACCTTTTACCTCCCTTTGCCATATCCTTCCTCTATATCCATTGGCCAAACGTGTCTTCCTGCCATGTCCTTCACGATACCTTTTAAGACATTTCTAGTGCTGCTCTGCTCAACTGATGCAATAATGCTGTCTCCATCCTGCTCCCCCTTTATTTCTCACATATTCATTTCTTTTTAAAATTGTACCTTCATTGACTTTCACTATCTGGGAGGGCAGTGGAAGCAGAAATGCCCAATCATGTTTTCATAGTCACTAATCAGATGGAAAAGGAAAATCTGGACTGAGGCCTTTAGTACTCAAAGCACTAAAGATCATACTCCAATGTCAAGTCCTCCCATGGACACTGACTAGCTTGTACCCTTTTCTTACTCTATTTTCTCTTCCCTCTGACTTCATCCATCAGTCTGTCCCCTTTCTGCTCCCAGACTGGGTTGAGTCTCACCCCATCCTCAAGAGCTTTAGCTAGCAAATATTCTGGAACAATGGCAAGTGACCCACCAGCACATGTGTTCACCCTTAAATCTCCATAGCCTACACAGGAAGACATTGATCTTCAACACTATTCTGCACAAGAAGGCAAGATGATTTCACATCAGTACATCTCTGGAATACACCCAAAAAGCAACAAGAACCATTGTGCTCTATGAGGTTCTGCCTCTTTTAAGGTGTTCACAGCAATAAAGAAATTAGTTTCCTTCCAGGTGCAATGTTGCATGCCTGAAATCACAGTTACCTGGGAGGTTTGGGCTGGAAGATCACAAGTTCAAGGCCACCCTCAACAACTGGGCAAGGCCCACAGCAACGTAGTGAGACCCTATCTCAAAACAAAATATATTAAGGATAGTGGTACATATGGTATTGAAAAATGCTGAAAAGAATGATAATTAATAAACTTTCAAGAACTGAGCACTAAGTTTGAATACCCCCACCTCTCTCACACTCAAGAAATACAACCAGAACTGAATAGAATCCAATACCTCTAGAGTACCCACAGCAGCATCTCACACTTGCTCCACTCTTGTGGCTCCTGCTCACATTCTGGGTCTCAATCAACAGACCAACATCAAATGGTACCTTCTTGTCCATTTTTTGCCCCACTTCTAGCTGCCTCTTTTAATTCCCCTGAACTTGGGGAGTCAAGACATCAGAATTCTCTCTGTCCCTTTATCTCTTTTCTTCTATCTCAAATGTTGATTCTTTTGTTGGTTCACTCATTAATTCAAATTTTATTTGTATATTGGGTGCTGAAGGACCCAAGGCCTTGCACATGATAAGCACATGCTCTACCACTCAGATACACCCCAGCAAGAAATATTTCAGGGCATCAAAACTATCTCAGTCAAAGCAGACATGGTTGTATATGCCTGTAATCCCAGTGACTCAGTACACTGAGGCAGGAGGATCAAAAGTTAGAGAGGAGCCTCAGCAACTTAGTGAGTCCTTGCTTCAAAATAAAATATGGAAGGCCTGAGGATGTAGCTTAATGGTAAAGTGTCCCTGGGTGCAATATTCAGTAGCAAAAATAAATAAATAAATAAATAAATAAATAAATAAATAAATAAATAAACTCTAGTCACTGCACTGGGTTTTGAAAACACATTACAAACAGCATGGCCAGCCTACATTCAGGGCAGAGTACAGCTGCAACAGGAGGCCCTGGGCACAGTGGAGAGTGGTCAGGGTAGTGCAGGAAGAGGGTATCAAGGGACCAATATAGGCAACCTAGCTCACAGCACCCAGGTACATGCAAAGGAGAAGCCCAGACTGTTAAGCATTAAGACATGCAAGAAGGCTATTTCCATTCCTTCTGGTTTCAGAGGCTGTGTCCTGTCCAGAAAGAGTAGTCTCAAGAATGTCTGCTGGCTCTGCCCCTAGTTGAGAGCATCATCATGACAGCAAGGGCAGGGTCTGGACTGAAGTGGGCCAGGAAGTGAAGGGTGGAGCTAGTGAGCACTGTCAACTGTTTCAGGGAATAAGGCACAGAGAGTACAACAAGTAGAGTGGAGTCCTAGGATGTTAAGGGTGGGAGTTACTTGGGTTTTAAGATGAGACACATGTAGCTGACCACAGAAGGAATGGTAGTAATACTAATAGCAGCAGGTAGGACACTTTCTTATACCAGGCATTGTTCTATGTGTCATGTGTGAATTAACCCATATTTCCCTTTTTAGGGATAGGAAAACTGACAAGGGGGGTAAGTAGCACAGCCAAGGTCTCCTTGCAAGTCAGTTATAGAACTGTGATTTGGACAAATGTGCTTTTCCCCTAGATTCCTTGACACCAAGCACCAAGCAAGTGTCTCTAGGAGGAGCTTCAAGTCAGGAAATGGAGTAGGGAATGGACTGGAAGTTGGAGCATGGAATTAGTGCCTGTTTCAGGTGCTGCAGGTAATTGAAAGGAGCCCTGTCTTGTGAATCCCAGAGGGCAGGCCACATTTAGGTCCCTTGAGACTGGGCAATGTGGACATGGAGGGCCTCATTCTGAGCAGAGCAGAGGAGGAAGGTCAATGGCCTAAGGCCTGACCTGGAGCTAGAAGACCCACAGGATGGGGGAAGGGAAAATGCTGCCAGGGAAACTAAATGATGAACTGAAGCTGGAGAGAGGAGGAGGAGGGCAGGCCACAAGGCTGAGGAGTAAGGGCTAAGCAGAGGAGTCACAGTGGGGAGGGGACCAGATATGGCTGTGGTGAAAGGGTGACTAAGGATGGGAAGTGCTGATCCCACAGGCTCCTCTGTCTTATCAGCTGTCCCTGGGTCTGCAGATTTCCCCTTCCCCCATTGGTACTGCCCACCTGTCTTCCTGAAGGAGCCTTTAGCGGAGTTGTTGTCCTACTAAAGTGTCCTGAGGACATCATGATCACCCTTCTCATTCCTGTTCAACCCCCAAGTGAAAAAGCAATAAAGACCCACAGATTGGAAAGAAAGTAATGAATCTATTCCTTGTAGATGACATATTTTCCATGTAGAGTGGGAAACAACAAGTAATGCTGGGGAAGAAACTCAGTGGTGGAGCACCCCTGATTCAAAACCCATTACTGGAAAAACAACACCACTAAGAACTCCTGCTCTTTGGAAGATGCTATGAAGAAAATTAAATGAGAAGCCACGAATTGCAAGAGAATATTTGCAAAATGTGGATCATAATCTAATATAAAGAACCCCTGAAGGTCAATAATTGAAGAACCATTTACTATTAAGTGGGCAAAAGTTTGGGGCAAAAACTTTACCAAAGACATATGGGTGGCTGATAAAACATGATAATATGCTCATCATCATTACTCACTAGGAAAACACAGACTGAAGCCCTAATGAGATACCACTACTCATTTATTAGACAGGCTACAATTTGAAAATAAAACAAAATACTGACAAATGATAGTGTAAAATGTTGATGAGGAAGTTTAGCAACTGGAATTCTCATGCATTCTTGATAGAAAGAAAAATGATAAGGTTGTTTCCTATATGTTGTTCCACTTATGTTTACTTTGTAACTCACAATACCCATCCCTAAAACATTACCTAACAGAAATGGAAACTTCTGTTCAGATGCCTGTACACCAAAGTTTGTAGCAACTTTCTTTAGAACTTCCCCAAACTATCTGGCACAGTTATCCAAAACTGTACACTCAGGGTCTTGGGAGGTTGAGACAGGAGGACTAAAGGTAGCATCTGTAACTTAGCGAGGCCCTAAGCAACTTAGAGATCCTGCCTCAAACATGTTTTTAAAAAATTCAATAAGAAAAAATAGACGGTACTGGGAATGCTGCTCGATGATTAAGCATCCTTGGTTTCAATTCCTGGTAGAAAAACAACAACATCAAAAAAAAAAAAAAAAACACAAAGAAAAACTACTGCCCCAAACTAGATACAATGTAAAACATCCTTCAAATTGTGAATGTATAACACTAAGCAGGGCATCCATGCAGTACTACACAGAAATAAAAGGAAACAGACATCCATACAGTACTACACAGAAATAAATGGAAACAGACTACTGATATGAGCAACAATATAGATGACTCTCAAATGTGTTGTGCTAAATGAATGAAGCCAGACTAAAAAGCACACAACTGCACCGATACATGATTCTGGGAAGCAAAAAACCACAAGGATGTAGGGAGAGAAACTGACAAGAGATGAAAGGATTTTCTGGAGTAATGAAACTGGTCTAACCTTGACCATGGTGGAGAGTACTCAATGGTATGCATTTGTCCAAATCCCAAACTTTAGATTAAAAAGGAAAAATTTTATGGCTTGTAAATTATTCTTCATTAATGACATTTTGAGAAAATTTTACCATGGCTCCCATGTTTGCACTTCATCCAAACTAATTACCAGGGTTGAGTTTCTGGGCCTTTCTTATCATGACCCAATGGGGTTAACCTCATTGCTCATGCCACCCTGTGCTTGAATTAGATCCCTTTCTCCATTGTTGTTTTCACACCCTACTTCCTTGTTTCCATGCCTTTGTGCACAGGTGTGTCTCTCACAGGCAATGCAATCTGGCCTTCTGCCAATCCAAAATCACACACCATCCAAGGACACACAGAGTGGCATGTCCTATTCTACAGCCCTTGCCTTGCCAAACTCCCAGTTTCTTCCTGTCTGCTACACACTCAGGACCAACCCCATCTCTTAGAGTGTTCCTGGGTGTCAGTTGGTGTTATTCTGATTGCAAGCTGCTTATCAGCATGAGGGCAGGATGTTCGTACTCATATCTATACCCATCCATCAAATAACACACAGCCTAGTTCACAGTAGGCTTTCAATGCAATGCGCCCAGGAGGGAGCATGACCACCCAACTCCATAGGGAGGAGAGATCTGAGCTGTATCTTAAGAGGTGGGACAGGAAGGACTCAGGGGGCATCATCAGGGCCAAGGGCAGTGGAGAAAGCAGAGACAGTGCCTAGGAGCGCCTTGCGGTGCTCACCACCCTGGCCTAATGAGCAGCTGAAGGATGAGTGGCAGCAAGAGGCCAGTGGAAGGTACAGCCACTATGATGCTGTACACAGGCTAAGAAGCCAAGCCAGGGGACAGTTTTTCCCTCCATTTTCAAACCAGTCCTTACAATTCTCATATCAACAGGTAGAAGATGTTTTTGTACTTATTTGTATCTGATGGTCCAGTGATTACTAGACTTGTAGAATATGCAGAATGGACACTGTGACAGTGGTAGTCATAACCCTTAAATTACCTCTATGTGTCTGTTTCCTGGCTGTTGTAAAGTAGTCACCATATATTAAGTGCAGCTACCCACACCCAACTTAAGTGGAGGGACCCAGATGATAGGAGGCCACATTAGGGATATAAAAGCCAGGAAAATTAAGGTGCTAGAGTGAAAATGCCTACTCAGAAGTTGGTCTCCCATCATCAGCTGACCCCAGTTGATGCCAAATGGAACAGAGGTGACCACTCACATCAACACTTCCTCATTTTCTGACCTTTAGAAAAAGAGCAAAAGAAAATGTTCAATCATTTCAAGACATTTCATTTTGAAGTCATTTTTAACATAGTGATCAGTAATTGAAAGGGATTCACCAAAGTGTGTTTACTGACTTGCCTTCATTTTTAAAAAACATTTGAATGGCAGCTAGAGCTTATTTTCTCACTGAATTGCTCAGATCGACCACTTTGCTCTTCTAATTCTGGAACAACTGGAGATTACTTCATATCTTACACCCGTCATTATTAACTATGTGAGTTCTCAACATCCCAGCTTTAATTACCTCAGCAATCAAATGGTGTAATGAAGAGAACTTAATCCATTCTTTCATTATACTTATATACTTACTCGGGTTTGAACCCAGGATCTCTTTACCACCCCATATTTTTTGTTGGTTACTGTTTTTTATTTGTTCTTTTTATGTTCTATATTGAGGTAGGGTCTCACTAAGTTGCTGAGGCTTGCCTTGTACCTGTAGTACTCCTGTCTCAACTTTCCAAGTTGCTGGGATTAGAGATGTGCACCACTGCACCTGGCTTTACTATATTTTTAAATATAATAATTTTCTTGTTTAGAATGAATGAAATATATAGTTTCTTGGTTTAAAGTACTTGTTGATGTTTTATCAATTATACTAGCATGTGTCTGAATCAGAGAACATTTATTAGGAATATATGAGAGAGACAAAGAGGGAGACGTAAGGCTCTTTCTCTTCAGTTCAAAAAGTCATCATATTTAATCATTGGTTTCTACATATTTTTAATTATGTTATGTACTTCAAAACCTAGATTTTTTGTAACCTTTTTGAAACATAAAGTGTAAATATATGCCTATGTTTCTTAATAGTCAAAAATTCTGAACTTAATAATTTGCAATTTTTTTCTAGCCCATGAAGTATTTCCTGTGGTTTTGCACAGTTTGCTTAATTAGTAAGGAAATGAGGTTCATGACTGTAGTCATTGTCTATCTATATTTTATTGTGGTCTCAGTATTAGCCTCTAGGTCAAATCTACTTGAAGCATAGTTCTCTATATTCACCCCCCCCCCAATTTTGTGTCTTCATCTTCTCCATCCTGTCTTCTTCTTCTCTCGGTTTCCCACATACATACACACACTACACAGTCTTATTTAGGTCCGTCTTTTCCATTCTAGGCCTTCAGGTGAGAAATCTTCTTCAGAGTAGCTTTCTCAGATATGAGTTCTTCTTATTTAGTCTTTTATGAGCATTTTCTGCCTAATTGAACTATAATACAATATGATAGGACTCAGCATTACTACCAGTCTTTCTTTTAGTGAAGTGTAAATCTGGAACTTTATAAACATTTCAGGTCAGGATAACAGAGAGAGTGGCTATGAACAGAGAAAAAGATTAGCAACTTTTTTGAAAATCTGTAGTTTGTCTTACTTCCATGTTATATGTGGAGTTCTCTTCTATGCCCATAAAATCTTAATTTTCTCTGGCATCTGCCATCATGTTTCACCAAATCATACTAGTTTATCCTACTATGTAAGTTTTAAATTCATGAAATATAAATAAGCTCAAAAATGCTATTTATCACTCTTTTTAAAAAATGAATCCAAATATATATGCTTTATTTACATGAGAATCAAACTTTTGTGAAGTATTGTTGCATCAAAATTCTGTAATGTGCATTGTTTTTGCATGATACTAAGTTTATGTTTAGGACAAGAGACAAGTAGAATAGCAAAAAGCCTCTAATCTAAACTAGAGAAACAGTCTTTTCCATCACATTTGTACTATTGTGAGTTCAAAAGTTCTCTTTTTATTGATAATTATTCATACTATAAGTTGTTCAAAGAAGCTATACTAACTTTGAAAAGGTTTCAATTCATTCATCAGCTCTTAATAGGGCAAACAGTTTGTATTATGTTTATAGATGGGAAAAATTCATTGCCCCATTGTGGCCTGTGAAAACCAAGGCTAACTCTTTTTCCTTAGAGGATGTGAACTCTAGTCCTAGCAGTCTTGGTTAAAATCCTGCTGTATCCTTAGATTACTGAATAAGAGCAATATAAAATAGACAGTGCTGTCAAGAAACCTATTACATAGTAATATTCCTCATGAAATTTTGGGGTATACTTGTTGTTTTAGTCAGACTTTTTTGCTACTTTGACTTAAAGACCCAACAAGAGCAACTGTATAAGAGGAAAAGTTTATTTGGAGGCTCATGGTTTCATGGGTCTTAGTCCATAGAAGGCTGCCTTCATTTCTCTGGGCTCAAGTTGAGGCAGAACATAATGGCAAAAGAGTGTGACAGAGGGACAGGCCTTACATGATTAGGAAGCAGAGAGAGAATCCACCTGCCAGATAAAAATATATACCTCAAATCATGCCTCAATTCACCTCCTCCAGCCATATCCTTCCACTTCATCTACCACTCAGTTAATCCCTATCAGGGAATTAAATCAGTGATTGGTTTAAGGCCCTCCTCACCCAACCATTTCTTCTATGAACCTTCTTGCATTTTTCTCATTCATGAGCTTTTGGGGGACATCTCATATCCAAACCATAACATCTGTGATCTTTAAATATTAACATTGATAAAAGTGCAACCTTTTCTACTCTTTTCAGAGAAAATTATGTGCAAATCTATTGAGATATGGTAAAAGACATATATCTGTTTTTAGCTAAAGAAAACCTTTGTAAATTAAGCACTTAAAAGTACATGTTCGTTAGTATCTCTCATTATTGCAGAATAAAATATGTCAGAATAGAAGCAAACAAACAAACAAAAATCCAGAAAAGAAATGAGGATACCAAGAAACTTAATTAGCCTTGAATATCAGTAAGGCCAAAAAACATGCTCTTTTCAGGCAAGAAAGGGAGAAAAAACTTTGGAGTCTTCAGAGTTAACTCTTTTTTTGTTGTTGTTGTTGAGATAAACTACTTAGGAAATTATATAGTGCACAGGTTACTCAATGTATGTTGTTCAAATGAAGAATAAAACCTTGAAAACTGGAAACGTGTCTAATCATCAATTTATCTTATGTATCATAACCTGGGTGCACTAAGTCTCCATTCAATATCTCACTTGTATGGCTCCTCAGCAGTCTATCTTAGAAAAGAAATGATATCAAAGGGGACTGTTTTATGTGCAGATCAAGATAATGATAAATTTTCTGATTATCAAGTTACAAATTTAAATTGCTGAGTTAATTTTCCAGGAACACAGACACGCTGATCTTCTCTTAATAGTTTTAATTTTTCTATTTTTCTTATCCTCTGCCACCTCCCTATATCCATGTTTCTGTGTGTAAAATTTATGTGAAACTTATAAAAATGAATGTTAGTATCGGGGAAAATAACAGCAAGATTCAGTTCTAGAAAGCATAGAGAGCCAAAAGGATATCAACAAGAATGTTCTCTGCCCCAAATATTTAGAAGGGTCCAACAATGTGCTTCAGGGTTATAAGAGTTGGAAACAAAAGGGTGAGGTCTCCTGAACATCACATCTGTTATGTAACAAAGACAATTAGCTTTCTGGCTTTCTGAATAAAGTACCACTTAGGAAAGAATCCAGAAGTTTTATGAAGATCAGGGATGCTATATTTATTGCTTCCTCCTTATATACAAGCCAGATATTCTGTCACTATTGTGATACACGCCATCAAGCACTAAATAGCAAATCACTAACAAAAGTAGTAGAGGAGATGAAATCAATAAAATCAGGACTGAAATCAATAAAATTGAAATAAAAGGAACAACGAAAAAAAGTGTCAAAACAAAAACGATTTCTTTGTAAAAATAAAATTGATAAACACTTTTCCATCCTAATGAAAAAAGAGAAATCTCAAATTACTAAAATTTGTAATGAAAAAGGAAACATAACAACAGATGCTATTAAAATACAGAAGATAATTAGAAACTATTTTGAAAATTTATACTTCAATAACATAGAAAATCTCGAAGACATCAACAAATTTATAGAGAACTGTGATTTACCCAAACTGAATCAGGCGGATATCCACAATTTAAACATATAATTTTCAAGCAATGAAATAGAAGATGCCATCAAAATCTACAAACCTATAAAATCCGAGGACCAGATGAATTCTCAGTTGAGTTCTATTAGGTCTTCAAAGAAGAATTAATACCCATACTTCTTAAATTATTCCATTAAATAGAAAAGGAGGAAATCCTTCCTCATTCTATGAGGTTAGTATCACCTTGATAACAAAATCAGACAAACATACAACAAAGAAAGAGAATTTCAGACCAATATCGCTGATGAACATAGATGCAAAAATTCATAATAAAATTCTGTCTAATCAAATACAAAAGTATATGAAAAAATAGTGTACCAAGATGAAGTGGGGTTCACCCCAGGGATACAGGGTTGGTTCAACATATAGAAAACAATAAACATAATTCATCACATTAATAGACTTAAATATAAGAATCATATGGTCATCTCAATAGATGCAGAAAAAGCATTTGACAAAATACAGCACCTCTTCATGTTCAAAAGACTAGAAAAACTAGGGGGATTAGAAACATACTTCAACATAGTAAAAGCTGTCTATACTAAGCCCAAGGCCAACATAATTCTAAATGGAGAAAAAATGAAAGCATTTTTCTCTCTAAAACATGGAAAAAGACAGTGATGCCCTCTTTCACCACTTCTATTTAACACACTTCTTGAAACTCTAGCCAGAGTAGTTAGAATAAAGAAATTAAAGGGATATGAATAGAAAAAGAACTCAAACTGTCACTATTTGCCAATGACATGATTCTATGTCTAGAGAACTTAAAAAATTCCACTAAAATAACTTCTAGAACTAACAGATGAATTCAGCAAAATAGGAGGTTATAAAATCAATACCCCTAAATCAAATGAATTTCTATACATCAGTGATGAATCCTCTGAAAGAGAAATTAGGAAAACTACCTCATTCACAATAGGTTCAGAAAAATAAAATAAAATACTTGGGAATCAATTTAACAAAAGAGGTAAGTAACTAATTAAATTAATTAATTAGTAAGTAACTAAGAAAATTTGCATAACTATGATTACAAAATTCCAAGAGAATTATTGTAGTAACAGTATAACAACTTATCTAAGGCCAATTGAGTTGTATTTCCATTCTGTTTTAATTTATTTTAATCTAAAAGTGCAATAAACAGGATATATCTAGTTAATGATTTAATTAACCCTAATATATTAAGAAGTTAGAAATTGTTATGATACTAAAAATGTCAATGCCCTAGAAGAATAGCATCTTAATTCTTTATTTTCTAAATAGTTTAGAATTTCACTATTTTCATAATTATGTCCTAAATTAATATCAACAAACAATAATACAATAATTCAGGCATTCAATCACTGAGAAAGAGCAAGAACAGGGGAAAATCACTTTTAGTGAAGTGGAAAAGATTAGTTTAATGTGTTTGACAGTCACATTGAAACAAAGTAATGTAAAACTGAAACTCCCTTTAGTTTTTGCAATGAGCAGAAACATTCAAGGATACTTAGAAAACAGAATCAAAGAGAAGGTGTAAGATAGATTTTATTTGACGTTTTAAATTTATGTGGTTTGAAAAATTCTTAAGACAATGCTGGAAGAGAAAGACAAGGGCAAAAAAGATGTTAGATTTTTCATAGTCCAAAACAAAGGCACCCAACACAATAACAGAAGGAGAAATATCTCAGAGAACTATCAAGCTAAAGGGACAAAACTATAATGAAAAAAAAATCAGACAATTTTATCTTGCTCTCTTCCAAGTCTTAGGTTTACAATTGCATTAGTTCCCTGGTTGTGAAATATGTGATTGGATCATAGTTGCTATTTTAGGAATGGTAATGTACAGTGTGAGAAAGTGCTCACACCCACACCTGGGAACTCAGTTGAAGTTCCAACTCCTCTTTCCCAGTGTTTCTGATCATAGGTATCTAACTCTTCATTCTCACAATTCTTAAATTTTTCTTGATTTACCAGTTCATTCTCTTTTCAGAAGTAAACAGGAGAACTTTTATTTGTGTTCCTTTAAGAATGTATGGCCTCTTTGTATTCATGCAGTCAAGTTAAAAATTAAAAAAAAAAACCCTATTCAATTCAAGAAAATCACATTTTGTTTTTTCAGAACCATCAGTGTTTAACATTTCTCAGGGATGATGGGTTCACACTATTTTACAAAGCTGTCATCAGTGACATTTCAAAGATATTTGTCCTGAGCGTTTAAAACTATGAAAAAACTTTGGTATTTAACTGAAATATCACTAAATGGGGTCTGCTTTCGTGTTTATCATTAAATCTTTCAACATCTAAGACCTTTCTAAGCATTTATTTTCGATGTCTTTTCCTTTGGATATGATCTTGATTTCTTTTTCTATTCCAACATCTGTTTACATATGTAATAATCACAGATTCAGACATTCCAGATTTTAAAGTTGGGTGATAGATGGAGTTGGGGTATACACATTTGCTTATGTGAGCTAACATTAATTTCATTGCTTTCTCAAAACTGTTAGAAACAAACATGAGAACTGATGTCCTTGATCATTACCACTGGAATGTAGAAAATGATCACCAGCTCTCAGACAGAAACTCTTTTCCTCATTTCTTCTCCTTTTGATATGTTGATTCCAAACAACGCAATGCTCACTAAAATAAAGAAATTTTTGTAATCATATCTGAACCCCTATGCAGGATCCTCTTACAGAGGACTAAACAGTTTTTTAGAAATACACTTTTTGGTCAATATTGATAAAACAAATTTTATTTTAAAAATAAAATGCCTTCCTCCTTACCATTAAGTAAGCCTATGTTATTTCTTTTATTTTAAAGATCCGTGATATCTTTGGTTCCTCTCTGTAGCTCCTTTTCATTTTATGTAGCATTGCTATGTGTATCCTTAACCTCCCCAAATCCTAACAATTCTGGCTTCTTTGTCTATAAATAAAATGTTTATAGAAGAGTAGAATTATTCAGAATATTCATTGAGCAGGTATTAAAAAAAAACTTAAATTTTAAATATGTAGTCAAGAGCCAGTCAATTATATCATTTTTTCCCCTCTTATGTTTCTTCTTTTAAGGATCCTCTTAGCAAGGTAAGAAACTATGAATCTTTACTGTATGTCTTTGGTTTGTCAGGACCTCTGCAGTTCTTTACTTAAGGAAATAATCTGACTCCATGACAGTGTAGGAAAAGAATCTGTGATTAAAGAAATCTCTAAAAAAATCATCTGGAAAATGTGTGTGTGTGTGTGTGTGTGTGTGTACACACACACACACACGTGTTGCAAATTTCGAGATGATTACTGTTTTTGAAAAGCTTTTACTTTGGCGGATATTTCTTATACTTTCTTGTTTTGAATTAGGAACTTGTCATCACTCATTCTAAACTCCAAATCAAAGGAAATTGGGCACCAAAGAACACAGGTGTTCAGAGTTTAGCAGTGTTAACATACAGAATATTTTTAGATCACTTAAAACTCTCATGTTTAGCCCATAAAACTTAAAAGTCCAATTTAAAATGTGCTTAAGACTTAAAGAAAGTTATTGTTAAAATGAAGATGCAAAATCTGAACCTAAACCTTTTCTAATTATGTCATTGCCTAGGGGCATACCACCCTGAACAATCCAATCCATCTAATTACTGTTATTAAAGAATCAATGGTTTTAGCTTGGCACAGTGGTACAAGTTCATACTCCCAGTGTCTCTGGAGGCTGAGTCAGGGGCATTACAAGTTCAAGGCCAAACTGGATAAGTTAGCAAGACTCTCTCTCAAAATAGAAAGGGGTAAGATGTAACTCAATGGTAGAGTGCCCTGGGATCAATACCCAGTACTGAGGAAAAAAATGGGGTCTGTTCTTATCCTAATATCAATGAAAAGTCATTGGAGGATTTGGGATAAATACATGACATGATTAAATTTGTGGTTTACAAATATGTGCTGATCCGCTGGTATGGCTATTAGTCTAGCTGAAATATAGCGAATTAGAAGGTAGCAATCTTGGACATAATTCTTGGAGTCTGTTTTCAAAACCTAGGGAAAAGACAATAGTGTCCCAGATTAAAGGCTGACTGTGCACATAGAAAAATTGTTATAGAGGAATCAAAATTTAATGTTATTTGTGAATTTCTTAATTTTTGGAAGTGTGGGAGATGAAGTAATCAATGACAATTCCTCTTTGGCTTAGGCAGTGGGTGATAAGATGTGACATCAAATGAATGGTGCAGGCTGGTGTACCTATGAATGAGAGAACATGATTTCAGTTTGGGACATTGGTATATTTGAGATGTATTTGGGTTAGTTGTGTGAAAATACAATAGTGGAAATAAAAATGTAATACAGATTTTTACACTTCTCCTTTCTCCATGCCCACAAATCTGTATTGCGTAGAGAGAGGAGAAATGTAATAGAGATTTCTAGGGTTTACTTTCAATATGAATGCCAAAGAGGAAAAACAGAGGTTTCTAGGTTTGTTTTAAGAAGGTTCTCAATTGCTAACTAGAAGACCAATATTCAAGAGAAGAATAGAGAATAAAACCTAAAAAAGGAGATCGAGTAAAGAGGCCAGATAGGTAAGAAATATAAAATAGGACAAAATAGTTTTATGGAATCTAAAGAAAACCAATGTCATCACAAGGGTCCTTATTTAAAAAAAAAAAAAGGCAGGAGAGTCAGAGTCAGAGAAGAAGATGGGATGATGGAAACAAAGATGTATGTGTATGAGAGAGAGAGAGAGAGAGAGAGAGAGAGAGAGAGAGAGAGAGAGAGAGAGAGAGGTGAATGTGAGGAATGCAGATGGCCTGTAGAAGCTAGGAAAGTCCCAGAAATGGATTCTACCCTGGAGAGAAAAAACTCATTTCTAACAATCCATTTCAGACTTCTAACCTCCAAGACTGTGAGATCATAAATTTGTGTTGTTTCAAGCCACAAATTTTGTAGCAATTTGTTACACTAGAAATAAAATATGATGCTATATGAGTTAAATCTTACAATAAAGAATTTATTGATGATTTTCAAAGAGACCACCATTTGAGAAGAGATAGTGAGACTGTGGTATTCTGAGTGATCAAAAAGAAGAAATGACCCTTTTTTGGATCTGCTTTTGCTGTATCTCTGCCCTTGGTGTTGCAGGTTGGCAACTTCATCAGCTCAAAGTTAGGGAAATTTGAGACAAAAAGGAAACTCAACGAACCCACCATGTGTCATGTTTTGGCTTCCAGATTCTTATCTCATCTGCCACCTTCTTTCCACTTTTCAGACTTTTCTTTTGTTTGTTTTATATAGAAAATTCAGAATCTTTAGTTGCATTTATCAGAAGAAATAAGGAAAATAATTCCAGTTTGATTTTTAAATTATTTTCAAAATTCTTCTTTATCTGTGTTTTACATTTTTTTTCCCAATTGGACATGAGTTATGTAATTTAATAAATATACTTTTATAATAAAATACTTAGACCAACATTTTACATATCTCAGAGTAATCAGTATAAAACTGAATTTAATTTTGCCTAAAATAAAATTTAGATAACCCACAAAAGAATGCTAACCTAAGATGTGTAATGAAATACCACTAGAGATAATTACACTGAAAAAAATGATAATATGCTGTTTAAACTTAACTACCAAACACCATAACATCTGAAACAAAGAAAATAAACAGATATAATAAATGCCCTCAATCCTATATTATATTTAAATCATCAATGACATAAGCTCTCAAATAGCATTTTCTTTTTCTAATTTTTTTAAAGAGAGAGAGAGAATTTTTTAATATTTATTTTTTAGTTTTCAGTGGACACAACATCTTTTCTTTGTATGTGGTGCTGAGGATAGAACCTGGGCCGCACCCATGCCAGGCAAGTGGCTACTGCTTGAGTCACATCCCCAACCCCTCAAATAGCATTTTCTAAAAGGTTTACCACACAAGACTATTTTCAAAACTTAGAAACTAACAACTGGTTAGGCCCATGCATAAATTTCAACTGAGCAGTTGAAATAGATTTTTTTTTAATAATCAAAGTGGTACATATTGTCTCTAACACTATGGGGAAGCTGATAAAACTCTAAAAGTTGGTTAAAAAAAAAATCTCCCTTGTGAGACTTCTTGTCAGAAAAAAAAATAGTCTTAGCTTCATTAAATTCAAAGTTTTATTTTGTCATAAGATTATTTTCTCATGAAAACCTTTCTCCCTTCTGGCAACACCTATTCACTGCCTGGAGAATACAATTTGCAAATGTTCCTTGGAGTGCTTTTATGCTAAACTGCTATTCTGCCAAGCCATTTCCTGTTCATATCCTTCTCTGCCAGCTGATAGTTATTGCCACTCAAATAGAATTTATTCTGTAAATGGACTTATTCTACATTCTTGTGTGTTTAAGAAAAGTTACACATCTAAAATTAAATCACATGAGATATTAATACTTCCCTAGACCTGGGTATATTTATTTGCTAGATGCCTATCAGCAATAAATAGTAGCAACCAATTTGAAAAAGGAGAAAGGGATAGGTTTAGAGGCTAAAATAAGAGATTTTCTGCCATGTCATTCCATATCAATTAGTAGGAGCTCCTTGTTGAGTACTCTGCAATTAGATCTTGACTCAGATGGATACTATACAGTTTAATAAAAATCTTCCATGATCACAAGATGAATAAATTAAGACCTCTGTGCCATGTATTTTGTATCTCATGTGCAGTAAGTTTCTATAAGAATTGTACAGCATGTTAATTCTCTTTATCATTGGAAGTATTATTTTGTTTATTCAAAAAAAAAAAGAAACTTAGAAGAACTTTCAATCTTTCTACTGTTCACACTGGGAATGGAACCTACTTTTTCCTAACAATATAATCTATACTGCTTTTGATCTATCATACTACAGCATTTAGATAATCCACAAAAGAATGCTAACCTAAGATGTGTTATGAAATACCACTAGAGATAATTACACTGAAAAAAATGATAATATGCAGTTTAAACTTAACTACCAAACACCATAAGTTCAGTCAAATTATTCACATTATTTTCAAAACAACTAAATTTATTATATATTTTCAAAGTATTTACATACCATTTGGTATAAAAACATTTTATTTCTATAAATTTCAGGATATACATATTTATATTAATTATAAGTCAATCAAAATGCTTTCATAGAAATTAAGAAATATTTCTGTGAACCAACAATGAAAGAAAAATACCAAATATCATATATATCTAAACCTAGGCCTACTTGTTCTCAGAAGGCAGGCAGAATCGCCAAGGAATAAAAGTTATCAAAGCAAGAATGGAATCTTAACTGCCTCTATTATTTGGAACCGAAACACACCTCCTTGGTGCCTGAAAGGTGGCTCAAAAAATGCTGCAAAGAGCTGAATGAAGGTATAACCCATATGAAACTATCAACTGGAGGAGTCAGCACCTCACTTCAAATTCAGATACTATGCCAAGCCACTCACTAGACTGGCTACACAGTCTGTATTATGGTTTGAATGTTTTAATTATGTGTTGCCTAAAGGTCCATATGTTAAAGATGCTACCAATATTTAATAGGTGAGTCCTTATGGGAGTTCCTTAGGCTTTCAATAGTAATGGTGGGACCTCTCCATCCTCCTTCCCTCTTGGCTCTGGTTCAAGATCTGACTTTCTGCTTCTACATGCACTTCTGCTATGGTGTGTCATCACCCTAACCAGAACTGAGCTGATGCAGGTACTGTACCCTTGACCCTCCAAAACAATGAGCTAAATCAAACTTTTGCTTTTATGAGTTACTAATCTCAGATATTTTCTTATAGTAAAAATCAGCTAATGTAGTCCATGAAACTATCCAAAGCCCTCAAAGCAAAAAAAAAAAAAAATCTACTAACACCCCTTTGTGGAAGAGAAACAAGCAAAATGTGATGAACCAGTAAAGAACAAGACCAGAAATAGAAATACAAACTCATTAAAGATAGGATTAAAGGGGTTGGGGTTGGGGTTGGGGTTGTGGCTCAGTGGTAGAGCACTTGCTTAGTACAGGTGAGGTTCTGGGTTTGTTCCTCAGCACAACATAAATATTAATAAAGGTATTATTTCCATCTACTACTTAAAACTATTTTTAAAAAGTTAGGATTCAAAATAAATTACCAAATATATGCGAATATATTGAATGCTATAAATGACCAACAAATAAAGCCAAAATACAGCAAGATGAACAAAAAATAATAGACACAACATGAGACAAATCAAGATGGCAGATGAGTAATACCCTCCAGCAATCATCTTCCCAAAGACATACCAATTTGCATAGCTATTCAGGAATAAAGAGCTAAGGAAGCTAAGGAAGCCAGATAAGAGATCATAGTGCCTCTTTTTATTATAATAATAAGAAATGCATTGAAGAAGGGAGGAAAGAAAGATTTGCTAGAGTCACCTCTCACTATCTCCCTGAAGAAATACAGTGTGAAAAGAGTGTCCTACCACTTGGAAATAGAGGAGAGAAGTAACTAAATCTAGATCTTAGAATTGAAACTCACTTCTAGACATATTAAAACCCAGACATAAGATGAGACCCATGACCCTTAACCCAGGCCTATACTTACAGACTGAACTGCAGGAATTGCATGAGTCAGGGAAAAAAAAAACAAGACTTCATCCATCCCTCCTCCTCAAACCTTGGTTGGCAAAAGGAGAACAAGACACATTCATGGGGAAGCAGGGCAAGAAAGCACAAGGCTTTGCCTTAAAGCTTAGTTCCAGGCTGGCCACAGTGAGAATTATTAGTACCAGAGAGAAACTTAAGGCCCTGAAATAGACAAAAGCTCACAGACAGAGCCTCCAGATGTGCTCCAGCCAAAAGCAGAGATTTTTTCCATAGTGAGACAGTCTTGATTTGGCTCTTCATCATTGTCAGACTTAGAGTGGGCCTAGAGAAGTAATCATAAGGTTTCCCTGACCTAGAAGGCTATTCATATTCAAGTGTGACTCAGATTAGGATCAGCCTAGGTGGGAAAGGAACTGCATTTTCCAACACTATCCCAATCTTGGCAGCATAGTGTGATGGAAGACTCCATTGTCTGAGGGGAGAGGAACTTTGCCTTGGAACTCAGTGCCAAATTGACGAAACCTAGCACTGGACAGATCTCAATGGCCTCCAGATACATTCGAATGCCTGTAGACAAAACTCCTAGAATAGTCGTAGTACCAGACAGAGAACAAGAGACCACAGTCTACCAGACATCTCTTCTGGTTAGGGTTACCTATGACTGGTTGTAGTGGTCTTGGGCAACCTCAGTTGTAAGTAGCCCATAGCAGTGTGAGCCTTGTCCTATGGCAGCAGCACTGTGCTGTTCTCACAAGGCTGTGTGAAACAGCATTGCAGCATTTGTGATTATAGGACTGTGCACCACATTCCTCCTGTGACATACATAGGCAGTACGTGGAAAGAGTAACTAATTAGTAGAGGAAAATAGATGGACACCATATTGTGATATAGGAAGCTGGGACTTGTCCTTGCACAGTGACTTTTCCCACAATCATAGGCCAGCATTTGAGGAGGAGGCATATGGGCCTATATAAGCCCCAGGAAAAGGCTTAGAGTTACAGACTATCCATCATAGTATAAAGGGATGTCTTTATGTTCTATGATTCAACTATTATTTTTAAGGCATTATCATGTCAACCACAAAATTTAAAATTCCGTACTACTTCTTAATGAGTCATACATATGTGTAAAGCTAAAACTTTAATTAACCAATGTGGTTTCTTTTTACTTTACAAGGCAGATATTTCATAAATAATGAGATGATTTCAAAACATTTTCAATAATAAATGATTTTGCAGAAAAAATAAACTAAACTAATAAAGGTAGTTCATGAATATTCAATAATTACTTCCTAGAGAAAAAGAAATCAACTTGAATGACACACTCATAATAGTTATAGAAAAAAGAATTAACCAGAATAGAACTCAAGTTTTTCTTTTTGTTGTTGATTTTGTCTTATTTCAGCTATGTACTTTCTTTCTAGGTCATATTTTTTAATCCTAAAAAAAGTACAACTCTTTAAATAAAATTCATCTCCACCCCAAAATTGCTCTTCCAAAGAAGTCAACACTTTAAAGAAGAATCAAACAGGACAAAATTGAAAACTACTTTCACCTTTCATTATACTTGAAGTTTTTCTTCATTATCAAATATTATTACTATAAGATTTGAATTTTTCTATCTTTTAAGTCTTGGAAAATTTCCCTTTTAATTTAGCCATTATTTGTTTAAAAGCAATTTAATTCTTTTAGTTTATTAATACTTTGGTGGATTATATAACCTAACTGAACACTCATGAATATGAGATAATATCTAGTCCTTGCAAATAAACCCAGGCAGTCTATGTATATATAAGATTCTGATGTTTTCCTTAGCTGGTACACTTATCCCCTACAAGTATAATCCAAGGGAAAACACTGGAAATATATTAATATTCACTTTAATATATTTAAACTCATGGGTACCCAAGGCATATAATCAATTCTGTAAACAGTCATTTATACACATATGTAATTTGTCATATATACTGGTGTCCTATTTTGTTCATGTTCTGCCTTTCTAAGGGTCTTCTGATAGTAGCAAATTGTCACATGAATGCTAACAGGAATGACTATTAATGTTAGTTTTCAATCTATTAATTGAAGAAAAAGGAAGAACATGGATCCTTATTTTACAATGACTATATTTCTTTCGAAAATACGTTTTTACAAATAACATTCTCAATTACAATGCACTCTGGTCATGTGTCCCATGAATGTTTCTTTTAAGTTTTGTCATCTCATTACTTATACCAAAATTAATCTAAAAAACAGAAAGACAGAGTTTAATCTTTGGTTCAGCAATATTGACAAGTACTTTAAAAATAGCAAAGAATAAATGAAGGACCACATAACTAATTATTCAAAATATCAGTTGTGATACAAGCCTCATCTACAGATTGCCTAATGATTTTCCAGATACTGATAATGAGTGGTGTGGGTGAATTGGTGGTCACTAGGTCCCCAAGGAGCATTCCTATAAACAGTCTGCCCAGCTTTGCCTTGTTTTATATATCAAAACAAACAATCCATTCGACGTTTTTTTTTTTTGTTTTGTTTTTTTGTCTTCTCAACTAGATTGCAACTCCTCTAAGACAGGGACATTTTATTTCTGTTTTGCTTCCATAGTGTCTTATGCATAACTTGCATCATGTATTAATTGCAAAAAAAAGCAAAAACTGAAATTAGGGTTGGATTGTGTCTTATTGACATAAGTATAGAACTCCTTTACTCCCACCCCTATTAAATTATTGATGTTAAGTGTAGAACTCCTTTACTCCCACCTCTATTAAATTATTCTGTATGTAAAAACAACCATTTTAAAAAAGGCTTCTTAAATTTAAATAACTATTCTCCCAGGCTTCATATGGTCTCCAAATAAAATATTGCTCAGTCATTGTTTAAAGCATTCAACAATGATGCATTGTAGTCAATGCTTGCTTTCTAAGATGATTGCACACAATGTTTTTAATCAAATCCTTTGTTATTGGCCTCTAACAAGACAGTCTGATTTGATTTCATATTGAACAAGTATGTGCAGCCAAAGCTATTTGGAGTTTTGCTTAGTATTTTAGGTGCCATTCTTTTCTGGTAAATGAGAATACTCTCCCCACTCAATAAGGGATTGTTTGTTTCATGTTTCCCTGCTTGCAGCAGTGCATTCAGGATAAAAGCTCTAAATGCATCTTTGCACTAAATGATGAGTCAACTTGGACTTTTACCAGCAGCTCTGTGCCAAATTAAATACCTCTAAAACTAATCTAGCACTAGCATTATCCTACCTAAAAGGTACCCCTTCTTTACAATTTCTATCATCCTTAGAATAAACACAAATAAAGAAATACTGCAGCTCAAAGAGACAGTCTTTTTTGTTTGCCAAACTTAATAAAAAATGAATTCTATAGACTTCTTTAAAATATCCCTTCATAAATAGGATGACAGTGAAAAGTATGAGATTCTGTGATTGCTTGGCATAAAATTCATTAGATTGTAGGCTGCATTCTTTCAGCATCATTTATGACTACAAGAAAAACCAACAGCACCGCCAACAGCAAAGAAATAAATAATGAGCACTGGAATTTGTCTCATGTTTATTTTGATAAGAGACCTATATTCATTTCAATGAAATTCTGACAAGCAGTTGCATAACAATGAGTTCATTTCCTTTAATTCTCTTTGCCCAAACATTCGAAGAGCTTAATTTTCACAGAAACCCATTTCTGTGACCATTTTCTGAAATTTTAGCTAAAGACTGTCTTCATTTTTCATACATTTGAAGGGACAGTCTACACAAAAACTGCTACTCTGAGGGTTGTTTTTTATGAATCAACTTTTATTGTTGCTTCATATAGTTGATGTTAGCATTCATGTCTTAAAGTCATTTTAATATTGTTTGTTAATTTACATTAATTTTATTCATGTAAAATTTACTGAATCATCCCTTATTAGACAAAGATTTATCTCATTCGAATAACTATATCTCATGTTATATATGTCAGTATCAGCTAATCTTTCAGCAAAATTGCCTGTTTTGATTTTCTAAAAATTGCTTAGGAAATCTCTTTTTAATGACATTGTGTGTAGTATTGAATATGGAAGAAGATTTAAAAGGAGGAAGAAAAGAAGGGGAAAAAAACAAGGATAAAATAAATGTTTGATCAAAAGTACAATAGTTCTTACTGTAAACTTCAAATTCAACATAAGTCATTCAAAATGATATAATTTACCCTCAATAAAAAAGTGAATAATAAAAAATAATTTTTAATAAGTGAAAATTATATAAATTTAGGAATTCCTAAACTACTGACTAGATTTTGTGTCCTCAATAAATTAAACATTTCAAGAAAAATGTTTCAAGTTAGTTCTGAGAGGAAAGAGTGAATACTGTTTATTTTGCTGATAAAATATACCCAATAGTCTAAGTAGTTCTAAACCTACAATTTTTAATAATTATTTACATTACATTCTTTAAAGATTATAAAAAATTCTAAACAATATTTCTATAAATAGTGTATATCCCACAATGCATAAAGTGTTTGCATAAATATTATTTTCTGTTTTGTCAAGGATGAGATAAAACACTGATAAGAATAATGGACAATTTATCAAAAGAAGAGAACTAGCAATCTGAAAAATATGGAGCTATGGTTCAATTTTGAATTTCATTTACAAACACTTTACTCCAGAGATTTATCTGCAAAATGTGCCAGAGCACAGGGTACAGAATATAATTAACTACTTAATTGTACTCTGCACTCAGTAGAGTAGGCAAACTTAAATGTAATTTTTTAAAACTTAAGTACAATGTATTAGGTATGTAATGGGAAAGGTAGAAATACAAAGGAGCCTAAGACAGGGGAAACACTGTTGTGTTCAGAATTTAGAGGAAGAAATGGATATGTGACTAAGATGTAATAGAAAAATGGTCTGTATGTAATGCTATGCTAGTACAGAATGGACAGGAGTCAGGAAAAGCTTGACAAGAAAGGATTTTTTAAATTGAGTCTTAAAGGATAAACAGAAGTTCACAAGTGGAAAACAAAGAAAACTATGTGCATAAAAGAAAAAATAGACAATGAAAAGATGATACCCAAAAAGACAACTGGAAGAAGGGAGCTTCTGTGCAGTAAGATACCCTGTGGGGAGTGTCAGGGAGAGCCAGCAGAAAAGGATGTAAGATATTATTGTTCAATATTATTCATTTAGACTTATTGGCAAACATCACAGAAACATAATGTGCACAAAGCAACCTGTTTAAAGGCATGGACTAGTATTTCTAAGAGGAATGGGAATTATTGTCAATTTCAGTTATAATTTTTGCTAACAGAGGGTGTTTAAAAATGTACAACATGATCAGAAAATATGAATATTTATGAAATAATTTATCATCACAAAATAACAAGCACCCATGTACCCTCCTCTCCAGTTAAAGAAGCAGCAGATAATTTTTTCTCCTCTGATGGGATTGTGAGAATCTGAGGAGTGCCTTGAAAGAAGCTATTGACATTTAGAGTCTGCAAATTCTCTGAGTCAATTAAAATGACAAAGTGAAACTACAGACTGATATGTGTTTGGGCTGCCCAGTGTCCTGTGCCGCTTGCCTATCAACCACCCTGTTTAGTTCTCAAACCATCTTATTTTTTAAGCATAAAAATTCTAGCTACTCAATGGAATCATCCTCTCTCCTTGTGTAAACATGGGTTTAGAGATGCCTCTATTGAAGGCAACCCAGCCTCCCCAAATTAAACCTATAGTCAAATTCCCTTGGTTGCAAATTCTTCCCATCCCACATTCTGTACCATTCTCTAAGCTCACAGTGGTGCCAACCTGTAGTAGTACATTTATATAACTTATTTAACACTTATATTCAATATAGTAATGCAAATTCTAGACAGAGCAATTAAAAATAAAGCAAGAATTAAAGCAAGAAAAATAACGGCATCTAAATTGGAAAGAATGAAGTAATATTTGTTTGCAGATAACATGTTATCATATACAGAAAACCCTAAAGACTTCACAATAAAAACTATTAGAACTAAAAAAATAAACTCAGCAAAGCTTCAGAATATAAAATTAACATACCAAAATCAGTAGGATTTCTACAGAGTGAATTATCCAAAACATAAAATTGAGAAAAAAAGTTCCAATTATAGTAATGTTCACCATATCCCAAACAGAAAAATTAATCAAAGGGGAAGATTTATATTCATAAAACTATATAATAATGGTGAAATAAATTGAATATAATACAGAGATATATCTGCAAGTTTAATGCAACTTCTCTTAGAATTCCATTGACATTTTATACAGGAATTGAAAAGAGATTCTCAAAATTTATATAGAAAAACAAAAGATGCCAAATAGCCACGACAAGCTGAACAAAAATAGATAAGCTGGAGGTATCACACTGATTTCAAAGTCCACTACAATGCTAGAGGAACCAAAACAGCATGGTACTAGAACAGAGCAAGAGTTGAGATCAATGGAACAGATATAAATAAATAGTGATGAAATAAATCCCCATATTTATGGTCAACTGATCTTCTACAGAAGCATCAAAAAGACACAATGGGAATAAAACTTCTCTTCAATAAATGATGAGAAAACAGTATATCTAACTGTGGAAGAATGAGTCTTTTTGTGTTACATAATTGTTTTATTTCATACAATGGAATGCAGTCCTTCAAAAGAATGAGGTAGACCTCTAATAATTGTAAGATAACCCAGGAATTTTAATTAAGGAAGAAAAAATAGATAGTTCTAGGAAATTGTTTAATCTTATATACTTAAAAAATACATACATATGCATAAAAGCATAGACAAAAGTCTAGAAGGTTACACACCAAATTGTTAACAGGGAATATCTCTGAGGGCAGTGGGTGGAGTGTGTATAAATCAACAGGACATTCACTTTTCTCTGTTAATTTCCTGTTGTTTGAATATTTTACATATTACTGAGAGGAAATGGAGAATATTTTGAGGGTCTCTTGTTAAAAGTTGAGGAGAGGGCTGGGAGACCTATGGCCCACAGTCTATTCAGACTCTAGAGCCTCCTCAGTGAGGTGAGAAGACCCTGCACCACTGAGGTGATTCTGCTGGAAGAATGAAATTTAGAATGAAGAATGAAATTTAGCCCTTATCTCATTTTGCCTTGTATACCCATGATCTTACTTATAGTATTTGAAAATCTTCAAAACTTCACTATCACTTTTATCATGTTGCTTTTTCTATGTTCACACCATGTCAAGGTTGTTACTTGAATCACAATACCAGGACTATAAATCTTACTTAGCATTCATAAAATGGTACACTTAGTGCATTCCTCTGTTTTAGGGATTGGAAGACACAGTTGGATCCTAAATAAAAACAGGTGACACAAACTTTATGGACTGCATCTGTGTGGATTTTCTCAGTTCCAATCCCTTCCAATACTTCATCCATTTTCAAGGTTTTACCTGTCACCAATTCACCTTCAGCTCCTGGCACTCTTGACTGATTTCTTTTGTGTCTGCTGTTTCCTATTTTTCCTGGTCAAAAATATAAGACTTTGTCAAGCTGGGATCTAAATTCATTTCCCCAAAGCCTTTCAACTGCCTCTGCCTCAAGGCTTTGGTCATCCAGGTGTTTCTTCTTTTGTGGGAGTGCCAGTTTAAAAGGAGGAAAGGCATCTATGAAGTTTATCTTAGAGCAATAGTTTTTAAATGGATTGTGAAGTCCTTTTAACATTTGGATTTATTAATAAATGCCAGATCAACCTGGAATAAGCTTGGAATAGCATTAATTAACAGAAAAATTATTACCCAGGAGTTACATATGAACAACCTCTGTAGCTCACTGAAGGGATGGTACATTAATTTGGACTTATTTCTTCCATCTCAAGCTAGAGAAACCTCATATAAGCAGTATAAATAACCAAGGAAATCAAAAACCTATGCACAATAGAAATTCAGAGAGCCAAGCAGGCTTCTGGAATGAACAAGATTTCTTTAACCTCTCCTTCTTTCAGTCAGTGTGTTTTATTACTCCCTTATATACACTGACATGCTTTCCCAACTACCCTGACTGGGTCTCTCTTTTGTAGACTAGTGGAAAAATATAACCATGAAGCACAGATCCAAAACTAAATACCCATAGAAGTGCCACCAATACTTAATTACCTTTCAGTTGTGTCAAAGAGAAGCTTCCTGGACACAATCATGCATTCAAAGAGAAGGTTTATATGGGGCAAAAAAAAAAAAAAGAGAGAGAGAGAGAGAGAAAGCCTCCTGGATCATAGCTTAGGGCAACTCCTTTAGCTAAGTGATGAGAAAACAATAAAAGAGGCAAAATTTAGGAAATGGTGATTGGTTAACGAACAGGAAAGTTACAATACTTTCCTAAAAAGAGCTAGCAGCATTATTGGGGTAAACATTTCTCAGGTATACTCTATAGCTATTGGATTGGTTATGATACACTACAAATAAATAAGTGGAAATCACTTACATTAACTACAGTGTTTGGGTGTAATGATGTGTCAATGTGCTTTCTTCCATTATAACAAATCATTCCGGTGAAGAATATTGATTATAAGAGAAGTTATGCACATGTGGGGGAGAAGGAGGTATGGAGAAAATATCTGTACCTTCTTCTCAATTTTCTGTGAACCTAAGTCTGCTCCAACAAAAAGTAATGTCCATTTAAAAATCAAGTTCTAAGCTGTCTATGATGGTACATGACTACAATCCCAGAAACTCATGTGGCTAGGCTCAGCAACCGAGTGAGACACTATCTCAGAATTTAATTTTTTTTTAATTTAAAAAAAGGACTAGGAATTTAGTTCAGTGGTAAACACCCATGGGTTCAATCCCCAGTACAAAAGAAAAAATATATCAAGTTTACATACACACAAACACACACACACACACACACACACACACAAAAAAAAAAAAAAAAAAAAAAAAAACTTTTATTTTTAGGAAGGAAAAAACCCCAAAATATTCTTCTTTTGTTGACTTTTAAATTGTTACTAGAATGTACAAAGCTTTATTAAGTAAATAAAATTAAAAGAAAAGATTTCTGATTGCCAGATTAAAATAGCAAACTAAGGGGCTGGGGATGTGGCTCAAGTGGTAATGCGCTCAACTGACATGCACGGGGCTCTGGGTTCGATCCTCAGCACCACATAAAATAAAAATAAAGATGTTGTGTCCACTGAAAACTGAAAAATAAATGTTAAATTTCTCTCTGTCTCTCTCTCTCTTCTCGCTCTCTCTTTAAAAAATAGCAAACTAAGAACATGTATTAATTTTTTCTTCCAATGTAGGTATAATTACTGACCTCTTTTTCTGGTTCCTTTAGGTGATTGAGTAATAATTCTTGACACCACCACCCCTAGTCAGCATCAAAATGAAAAGGTTTTGACTTAGTTGGTCATACCCAAATTATTTCAAATCTCAATTAACCTAGAATCCATAAAGCATTTTTTAACAAAAGTAAGTACTCACAATGGAGTACACAATATATTCCTTGAACAAATCTAAAACAAAGCTACACAGAACACTATTCTATAAATTAAAAAAAAATCACAAATGTTGATAGTTAATATTCTTATTTTAGCCATTAAAATATCCAGTACTGCATTTCTGGACTAATAATTCACCAAAATAATGTCTTTCTAATAGAAAATCTGTCGAACATTGAAGAAGGGGATTTCATCCATAAAACAAGAGAAATAGTTTATTGGTGTAGTTTCTATGACATACAACTAAATGTAAATATTTTGTCCCTACAACTGTAACACAACTCATCTGTGAGTTTTATAGTTGTAAACTCAGTATGAAAACTGCAAACACCATCCCATTCACTTTCATATTCATAAACAAAATAGAATTAAGCTAAAGCAATTATAGTTTGTCCTTTTTTTTAACATTGTTTCCTCTGAGGAAATGATTTTTTGGTTTCCTGTCTTATTCTTCTGTAGAATGAGTGAAAATCAGAAAACTTTTATTGACTTTTAAATATAAAAGTACAAGTAGCACAAAAGACAGGGCCGGCCAAGCCATGGAATTCTCCACTGTTAAAGGACTAGAGAGTCAGCTCATATTGTCAAAGGCCTTCCTGATTTAATCAGTGCGATTTCATCAATCCTGGGATGAAGAATAAAAGAAAGTTTATATCCCAATTACTGCTAGAACTCCATGGTTTTAATATCATCAAAAAATTAGGTCTTGGGGGATTTACAAGGGGAGCCTTCAGGTATCTACACCCCTAAGTTTTTGAAGCTGGGAAAACTATTAAAATAAGAAGAATGTTAAATGGCAAGTACCTTAATGTGAGGCCTTTGCAACGGGATATGGTGTTAAATGAAGCTAACCAATTTCCCCTTTGTAGTTTTGATAGATGTCCAGAGGGTCTTTTGACAGTAAAACAAAATGAAACGAACAAAAGCTGAGTGCTCACTTTATCAGGAGACCCCTGGTTTATACTTTAGTTCAATTTTGGCAAGTCAATATAAGAAAGCTCAAAAAAATACTAGAGAACTTCTCTTCCTTCAAAACTTATTTTATCTCACATCTAAGATCATACTTTAATGTGTTCATTTCATTATTTTTCTGAAGTTATACTTTACTTGTATTCTCATTCAAGAGAAAACATGATTGACTCTATCCCAGTATATAGTGGCTTTGGTATACTACTTTAATAGGCAAAGTGTTTTGAATACTAGGTTTGCTGAAACAAATGAATTAATTAGTTTGCAAAAAATTCCAAAGTATCTATATTATGTTGTTTGAATAAAAAGATGATAAAGAAAAGTATGGTCCCTACCCTTGAAGAACTTATAGCCTACTATAGAAACAAACAACAACTAATTATTTATTTCACATATGATAAGCATGATGAAACAGGGAAGGATATTAGGAGATTCATTTGTGGAGACGACTCCCTGGTCCTCACAGAATAACTCCTAAGGCATGGATTTTATATATCAGTTTATAGCTGATTTTGAAAGTTGAGCAGGATCAAAAGGGCAGACAAATAGATGTCAAGAGAGAGGAAGATAGCTGCAGGCTGAGTTGACAACCCCAGAACAGAGTGAAGTGTTGCAAGTTTAAGAACTGAGACAAAATCAGAATGGGTAAGGCAAAGAGTGAGGGGGATGCTATAAAGGAGAGAGAAAAGGAGGCAGAAGCTATATCATGCCAGGCTTGGAGGCCATATCAAAAACAATGACAAACTACTGAATGGTTGCTATGGTTTCAACAGTCCTCATCAAAACCCATGGTGAAATTCAAACTCTTTTATGATGTATTAAGATGCGGGACCACTTGGGACATTTAAAAGGTGATTAGGCTATTAGGCTATGCCCTCATAGATACATTAATCTAATATATTAATTTATTAATGTGTTATCAAGTTAATGGCTTTGTTATCAATGCAAGCTCTTTCTGGCTAGATTGCTTCATCTCACTGATGCCCTGCAATCCCTTGGGAGTGTATCAGCAAGAAGATTCTCACCAGATTCCACCCTCTACCCTTGGGTTGCCTGGCCTCCATAACTGTAAGACATAAATTTCCTTATAAATTACCCAGTTCTGGTTATCCAGTTATAGCAACAGAAAATGGACAAAGACAAAAGTATTGAGCAATGTGCTAATGATATCAGACTTGTGTTTTTAGTAGATAATTTAGGCTGCAATGTGAAGAACGGATTTGATAGTTTAATGAAGTATTTATTTCCCAATGAATCATGGAGATTCACCATATCAAAATGCAATGGCAAATTAAAAGGAAAATGAATGAAAAACAAATATACACCCAAAATACTGAATGCAAAATGTAAAACTATGTGACTCAATAGAAAAATCACAAATAGTTTGTGACTCAAAAAATCATCTCTGGTTTTACAATTTGCATTTTAATTTAAACACAAACTCCAAGACTATCTTTAACTGTCCACTAATTTATTCCCAGCACCTAGAACTATGCAATAGCAGATCCTCAATGAATACTTACTAAATGAATGAACAAGTATTCAAATAAAATTTATTTACAATGACTGTAGAACACAGTAATTATATTCCTCATTCTCCTCTGATAGTTTCCATCAATATCATTTATATGTAGATTCTTCCTCATACCATTTCTCCAAATTAAAACAAATGATGGTAGGGCTCAGTGACAAGATAAGCAGATTTCTGAGTGGTGTCAAATAATAAAGAAGAAATAGTCTAAAGGTAAAAACCTAAAGAAACATAATATAAAAAGAGTGAATTTGCTGGGGCAACAGATCATACATCTGAAGAGGTTCAAGCCCCATTCACGAGTAGTAGCTTATAACCACTAAGGATACCCTTCTCCTCAAGTGTTCATACTATAAATGTATTAAGGGCAGTAGGCTGAGAAAGTATGAAAGTCAGTAACATGTCCATCATATCAAAATAAGAAAGACATCTGGGTGTAGTGGTACATGCCTATAATCCCAGCAGCTTGGGAGGCTGAGGCAGGAGGATAGAATTCAAAGCCAGCCTCAGCACAGCAAGGTACTAAGCACCTCAGTGAGACCCTGTCTTTAAACACAATACAAAATAGGTCTGGGCTGTGGTTCAGTGGTTGAGTGCCCTTGAGTTCAATCCCCGGTGCCAAAAAATAATTAAATAAATAAGAAAGTCAACTTATGGGTGCAGAGTTTAGCTTAGGAAAGTGAAATGAGCAATACTCTGAGGTTGATGGCTTGGCAGCTCTCTGCTCTCACTTTCCCTACAACACTGAGCACTTTTGAGTATTCAGTGTTCTATCAGCCAGGAGAAGAAGATTCATGTCTCCATTTCCTACACACACGCACACACATACACACACACACACACACGAGGAGGGTGGGTAGCAAGTGCATCTGCGTATCTCTGTGGAAAGAGTTTGTGTGAGACCCTGTTTTAGAGAGCCTGTAGGACCACTGGCTAGAGATTTCTAGAACTTAGAGTTACAGCAACACTGGTCCAAGCATCAATCAGCCTTCAAGTCACCTCATAACCTAGGGCTCTATAAAAGGCATACTATTTGTGAAGAGTGAGACTAATATAAGGATATATGAGATTTATGAGGACTCAGAATATTTGTCCCAGAGAAATGTCTGTGAAAGACTAACTGGAGCACCTCAGCAAATAGTGAAAATGGATTTAATGGGAAAGCAGCAGAGTCAAGATAACAAGTGCTAAGTTAATTGCTCAATGTTACTGGAAAGTTTAAAAATGCATTATTAAAACATTTACTAAAGTAACAAGGGAAACTTAAGAATACAAATATTGTTTTCGGTTGCAAAATGTATGTTTACCAAGTATAACTATATTTCTGCTAAAGTAACAAAGAAAACCTAATAATAAGTGTATTGTTTTCAATTAGAAAACACACACAAAAAACCAGAAAAACTTCAAAGTTAGAGCATTTAACAAAATCCAGGAAAGACAAAAGAAGCAATGAAGTAATATGATGAATATTAACATGAAGGTAGATATTAAGGCTTTAATAAACATAACAAATAAAAATGTACTTAGCTCATCTTTTAGAAAGTATTTCAAAATTTACTGAAGTAAGCTAATTACCAAACCAGATTCTATGTAAAAGTGACACACATTTGTAAACTTGACACAAGAAAGTTGAAAATAAAGACAAATGCAAATAAAGTTAAGTTAGATTGGCAATAGCATACAAAATGAATTAAAAGTTAAAGCTTTAAAAAAAAGATAGAGCTTTGAAGTAGGTTGACTTACTGATAAATCCACAACCCAATAAGTAGATATAAAAATCACAAATTTTACAATCTAACAGAATAGATCCAAAATTTATAAAGGAAGAACTGATATTCCCCAGGAGAAGCAGGGAAAATTATAGATCACAGTAGGAGAATATCACACATCTTTCAGAAGACAACACATAAAATAGCAAAGAAAATTGGTATGGAGTATTTGCTCTAACACACACCTACATATATATATATATATATATATATATATATATATATACACACACACACACACACAAATGCATACATACTCACAAAGAATTATATAAAATGTGATGACTTCTTTTAGTACATTTTAAAAAGAAAAAGAAAATATAGAAAGAAAAAGAAAGGAAGGAAAAAATTGAACAACTAGAAAGAAAATCTCAGGTTTTGAAAATTTGGTATCTGATAGTATTTATTCATTGGCCATATTTTTAAAAAATTACAAAGTGAGCAAAAAAATTTTAAGAAAATTGTATGCACCTTAAAATCCACATTACCAGTCACTGCACTACATAGAAATCCAATAGAAATTACAAATTAGTTTTCATAGTTATATCCAAGGACACATGTACAATGAATCATTGTTTTAAAAAATGTACTTTAATATGATAAATAAAATTGCTGAATAAAATGTGGGACACTTAATGTGTGGAATTTAAACTATATGATACTAATTATATCTACTATGGATAGATTTCCAACACATATCTCAGGAAAATAAATTGCAATATGTTAACTTCTACACACAAACAATGAAGTAAGAAGTGCAAGACTTCTTATATGGAGTTCACATGTGTATACGTATGTTTGTGTGTGTGCATAAATTCATAGAAAAAAATCTGCAAATAAACACATCTAGCAGAGGAGTGGGAAATGGACACAAATTTAGTTTCATTATCAAAGAAGACCTTAGCATTTTTATAATGTTTTATTATTGTAAGTAAACATATTTTTGTCTTGAAACAGAATATTCATAATTTTTATAAGTTTATTACTTTTATTTGAACTTTGAGCAATTATAGGTAGTATTTAGAGGAAGAGAAATAGAGTGAGAGAGAGGGAGAGAGACTGGGAGTGAGAGAGGGAGACAGAGACACTTGGTGAAGATGAGGGAGAATTCCTTAAATGGGATAAAACGTGAAGGATCTCTGAGAAGCTGGCATTTGAAAAGAAGCCTGAATTAAATCATCAAGTTAGTCATGGAGAAAATGGGAAGTAAGCATTCAGCAGGAATGACCAGCCTGATGGTCCCAATACCAGGTTGCAATATTAGAGGAAAAGAAAGAGTGAATGTGGAGACAAAGAAGCAAGAGCTACATCTTTGGGGACTTTGTAACCCTGGGGAAAAGTGTGGATTTTATTTTAAGAATTATGAAAAAGATTGAAAGATTCTGAGTAGATGAAGAACATCTCTTACAGTTTTGATGTTCTTAAATTAGGATTTTTTTTAATTCTAGCTGATTTACATGCAGTTCTAAAAAATATAGACAAGTGTCATGTACCATCTGCCCCATCTCCCATGTTGGCAATGTTTTGCAAAAGTATAGCACAATACCACAATTAGGATGAGGACATCAGTACATAAAGATACAAAACCTTTCCATCACTACAATAATCTCTTCTGTTGCACTTTTATAACCCCCCTGAGACCTACCTTCCTTTCTTTCTTCCTTCCTTCCAACAAGTTGGTGATTGCTCATTAAGGCATTTTTTTATGATAGCTGCTTTTAGATTTTTTTTCAGATAATTAGAGTATCTTTGTCTGATTTTAGGTCCCTATTGATTGTTTTTCATTCAGTTTGATATCTCCCTTCTTTGGCATTAATGAGCAATTTTTCATTAAAATCTGATCATCATGGGTATGAGATTTTGTATCTTAATTAAACCTTCTGCTGCTCTAGCTGTTTTTCTGTAACACATCTTGGCTGGGTGGTGATGACTGTTACTTCCAACAGAGGTAGATGTTGAGGTTTTCTGTAGTGTTTGCATGTTTGGCTTCCTTGTCATTGAGCAGTGATTTAAGCCCTGATTCTACCAGATCTCCTCCTACAGGACCACCTGGGCAGGGTGCAAATCCAGATTAACAGTTTCCCCTGACATGTGTCAGGAATAAGTCCTGGCTGCTGTTTAACTTCTCTGTCAACACTGTGGTGGAAGGCAGGGGCTGGTGCCAAAATGTATGTCTAGGCTCCCACTTGGTCTTTAGATACAGGATGAGGAATCAGTACATAAAGAAGTAAAATATTATTTGCTAAAATTTTCTGTCTTAATAGGCTGCCTTTTTCCTGGTCTACTGGCCAGAGAAAAGAAATTATTCTATTTTTTTCTGTTTTATTTTCTGCCCCTGTTAGCATTTCCAGGTTGCCAATAGTTTCAACTCCAAATCTAGGATATTTGAGGCAAAAAGAAACCCAAGAACTCTCCACTCTGTCATTTCCTGAGTCCCAAGATCCTAAGTCAGTCTACCTTCATTTCTTCACCTTTCAAAGACTTTTAATATTTGTTTTATATAAATTAACCAGATTCTTTTGTCCTTAGGATAATAGAGAAAAACACACTTTATTTTTACAAAAGCATAAGTCTCATGTTCACATTTGAAAAGCTTACTCTGGTCACTCTCTGGAATGCAGATTACACTATGGTTTTAGAGTTGGAGGGCACAGATGCCAGGTTACAATACCTATTACTCAAGAGGAGTTCAACAGCTTATTAGCTCTGCCTTTAGAAAAGCTACTTGATCCTTTGATGTATCACTTGAATTTAGTTGATAAATTACTTAAAATAGTTTGAAGGTGAAACCAACATAACATGGTGAGAACTTAGTTATGGGAGATTAAGGGAAAAAAGGATTTAAATGTGACTTTGAGATTTGAAACCAAATGGCAATGCTATTGAACAACACAAGGAAGATAGAGGTAAGGACAGAAAGAACAAAGACTTCTATTTCAGACTTGTTGAACTGTGGATGTCAATGTGGACACTGTTAATGTAGAATCAACACCTAGAGCTAGGACTAGAGATAGAAAACTGGTATCCATTCGTCTATAAATATGTAGTATTTATAGCAATATGGCCAGAGGAGTATAGGTAGAAAGAGAAAATGATCTACCAGCCTTACAGTTTTGATGTTCTTAAAATGAAATACTTGTGGACAAGAGAAATAGTTGTGGAAAACAATGTTACATACAGAAGAGTAATGTAAACTGAAAATTAGAAGCACTATCTGAGAAAAGCCAGGATTTCCTATATCTCAATATTAGAAAATCCTTAGCCACTAGAAAGCCATGAAGGTTCAAGGAAGAAACTTCTCCCTTCACCCACGATGCTTGAAAAGTTCCATGATGGACTCTTACATGCATCCCCAAATAATATGAAAATCAAAAGTTACAGTGAGCTCAATTCTTTGCCAACTAAGTACTTCCATGAGGCAAAACTTAAAATATGCTAATAGGACTGTATAAACACTAAATTTATTTTACATCCATAACATTCATACTGGAATATGCATCTTCAGCTGTGGATCCCTAGCTTTATGTTTAATTTAATGAAACTGAAGACATTTCAATAAAAAGTTGAAACATCTATAATAAACAACTGTTTATCAAGACAATTTATTGCTAGTATGCTGTATTCTTATGGATATAATTTTATGCAGTTTATATACAAACATCAGAATTATCTTTCATATCTATAAATACCATCTCCCCGTCTCTGTTTCTCTCCTGGGATGACCTCCTGAACCCTTTGTTCTCTGCATAACTGTGAAAACTGAAAAGAGTTTATAACCTCTTACTGCTAAGCCTTTAAATACAGAATCAACTTTTTAAAGAACCACCAAACCTGGTTGACAGCTAAAGAAAACCAGAGCACCTCAGGATTTCTCCTCACTCCTCATTAGACACAGTCTCCAGGAAACACTAATCAGGCTGTTAGGTGAACCTCGTCATTCTTAATTGTATGTAGGAGATACATATCCCCTCAACACATCTTCTCTTTCACCCTCTCAGACCTGTTTAAGGTACATTGACTAAATTTTAGCTTACTGAAGCCAATAAAGATAGAGCTCAGGCTAATCCTTTTTGCAATGTAACTTAGAATGTGTGTGTGTGTGTGTGTGTGTGTGTGTGTGTGTGTGTGTGTGTGTTTGGCAATAGTTACCACCTTTACCAGGGAAGTAGGAACTTTCTCTTGTCCTCTTCCATTCATTCTCCTACATACGAGGTGAGGAGTAGAGGAGTATTTGGGACCTTGGGACTAGCCTCCACAAGACCCTGCACTCTCCATACTCAATGTAGGTCTTATTTGTGTTCTCAGGACCACTTGTGCCCTCCATAAATGGCCCAACTTTCCCCCATGTTCTGTATGAGTCATTCCTAGAATCTGGAACCCTAAGAGTTACTAACTGGTGTAAGCAAATATAGGCCTGAGGTGAAGTCAAGTATAGCTCTTCATAGGAGAAAAGCCTAATAATGGGAGGAAGAGTCTAATAATCCAAAGTAAACTTTCTAGGTTTTAATAAAAGTATACTTATCAAAATAGGAAGATAAAATATAAAATATATTTTATTTATCAGTTTCTTGGCCTAAGTTAAAAATTTTAAATACTTACATATATGACAAATGACCTTCTATTTATACTCTTCCCTGGGTTTCACAAATATTAGTGGTAAAGCATAAGTTAAACCTGTGAGAAAAGTGTGAGTAAATGTCTCCAATTATTTGCTAACTAGGAGTCAGGATAACTGGTTTCAAGGAGAGTGTCCAAGGACGAAATCCCAACTATGCATCATTAAGATCCTAGGAAGTCCAGGACACTTAAGAAGGAGGGAGCCCTGTGAAATCTCGGGTATAAAAAAAATAGCTCAAGCTTCTAGAAGTACCCATGGAGGCTTCCTTCAACTCCTAAATGAATCAGCTGCCCCCCATCCATGGTCTAATTGTGCCTTTTCCTGACTGAATGATCAAACAGAAGCTCCATGTACATAAAGCATCAACATCACATGTAGGAAATCACACAGGAAAGGAGATCTTGTTGTAGAAAACATGGAAAATACATTGTTATACTCTGGCCACAATAATTCATATCTCAAGGACAGGAAAAATACATTCATCTCCACCATCAAACTGATCAAGTTTCATTCCATTATAGCAATAGCTCAAAGTCCATAAGAATCATCACTAAATGCAGTTGAATGAGGTTCCTCATCTGAGATTCCTCATGTACATCTCCTAAACCAATGTACTTCTCAAGTTGCATACCTGTGATCTAAGGAGACAGTAATCAATAGATTATTGGAGCGTGTCTTTCACACAAGTGACTAAGATCTCAATAGTGGAACAGGAATAAGAGAAGCACTGGAGAACTCCCATTCAAAAACAGGGAAAACAGGACACACACAGCAGTTCCTAGTCTCCTATGATTCTGAAATTCATTCTGATATTTATTGACAGTTTCTTGATTCAAACCTGGTACTACTCCCTAGGAATGATTTGCTAAGGCTCTCGGTTCTGCCCTATAGATTATCTTTCCTTTTATTAATAAGTCATCCCACAATTGCAGCTGAATTTGTTTTCTCAGGATGGTTTCCAATTAGTAGATATAGGGGAAAATAGGACACAAAGTCTTTCCTGAATTGGACTCTGACTCTTTTAGTTCAAGGTAACAGTGCTTCCCTGAAAAGAATATTCTTAAAAATTATTTGAAATTTACTATAAATCTTTTTGGTGTTCACTTAATCAGGTCAAGGACGTAACCACAAATCTCTTCTAGATGAGCTCCTTTCTACCTCAGCCTCCTTGAAAGGGGGTTGTGGTTTGACATATGTTACTAGGATCTAGGAGGCACACCCTTGATATCCTTAGAGAGTCCTGAGTGTCTGAGTCCATGAGACACCACCCTGGGTCTTAGGAAGAGGCTTTACAGTCATACACCCAGCTTCTTCTTCAGACTATGTTTTCCTCACAGTGACCTGATTTGGATTTGATCTCTACCAGAAACCTTTCCTAAGGTTTTAGAATCATTTTTCATCTGGAGAGGTGGGAAGATAAAAGGCTTATTTTGAAATATAAAAAATTCTGGATTCTTTACATTTGAGTTTTGTCTTGAGTTTATCTCCCTCCCAGGGTCATGTTTTATCATGAGATCTGAGAAGAAGCTCAGTGGCATTTTCAATATTCTGCCTGCATTTTGAATAGGTAATTGAGTTAATTATATACATTTGCTATTAAGCATTGTATACATTTGGTATTTTGCAGGTGACAGTATTATGAAACCTTTCACTGCTCAATAGCAATAGTTCCTTTATTTCTAGTCTTTAACAGTATTTTTCTTCCTTTCCTCTGAACTCACACCAATGGTTTCCTTGTGGAAATCCAGGCACAATCTCATTCTCTAAGATTATTTAGGCACTGCCTAGCTTTTTCTCCAGACCTGATAGACTTTAACCAAGTCTCCCCTACATCCTTCCAGTTTCTCTCTGCCATCCAAAACCAAAGTCACCTCTTTGATTTGTTTAGCTCTCTCTTTCTATCACCCAAATCTGTTCTGGTTTTCTGATGCTCAGCAACAAGTTGCCCAAATACCTCCTGCAGATTTTATTATATCTAACAATTTATGCATCAGAAATTTGGACAGGCACAGGGGATGGTTTGCTCAACAATGTCTGGAGTCTCAGTTGGGAAGATTCAAAGGTTGGAAGTAACTTAAATAATGGGGAATCATTTTAAGTTCTTTGGGTATAAACCAAAGAGTGGGAAAGTTGGGTAAAATGGTGGTTTCGTTCCCAATTTTCTGAGGAAACTCCATACTGTTTTCCATAGTGGTGCAACAATTTGCAGACCCTCTACCAATGTATGAGTATACTTTTCACCACATCCTGGCCAACATTTATTGTTATAAACTAATTTAAACTAATTAAAAATTTTTTAAAAAGAATGGAGATTGAAACCATACAAAGCTTTGGCCATTCAAGCACCTTGAGTGGATCTTGAGACTGAGGATGGCCACAAGCTGGGATTTTGGAAGGCGTTATTAGAACACTTTCAAATGTTCTTCTCCTGTTATTCTGATCATCTCCTCACAGGATGGTTACTGGGTTCAAAGAGCAAGTTGTACTGCCTTTTATTATCTAGCTTTGGAAGTCATATAGTATCACTTATACTTTAGTCACTAGCATGCCCAAATTCAAGTATAGTTCTTATAAATAACTGTACTTGTGGCCCCAAAAGTTCAATGGGAAAAATACCTGAAACACACTCTAAGAAGTATATATAGAATGGAAGATCTTATTGCTGCCATTTTAGAAAATACAACCTGCCATATATAGTATTAAGAGAAAATTAGTATGTCCAGGCTTCTATGCCTCTGAAATTCAAGGGAGGATGATATCTCAAGTCTTGTAACTTTATTTACATTTTATTTTATATACAACTTTCTTTTGATTTTAATTCTAAAAAGAAGTTTTAAAGCTTCTCAAATACTTCTAGTTTATAAACACATAGTGTAGGGCTGACAGATTTTAAATAACTTGTCTAAATTCCTGAACTATTCATAGACCCTCAACTTCCTGTAGAGTTCTCCTACTGTGAATGCCATACATTAAAATGATTAAAATTTTATTAACTCTCATCTATCATACCCAAGTAATCAATAGTATTTCCACTATTCATGAGGAGTTTTGGAACTATGAGTTGATGACTTCCTTCTTTTTGCAAAACTAATTTTTTGTAGTTCGATGTGAACATTGCAGGAAATTTTATCATGTTAAGCATGCAGCTTAAGTAGGGCTTCAGGTGTGTTCAGCTGACATATCCACTTATAGAAAAAGGAACAGTAAGGCAAAACATAATTACTCCAAATTTGTTCTTAGACGTTTATTGACCTTAAAAAGTCAGGGCCTATATGCTCCCCTCATCCAAAACTAATCACTGACAAGTTCACAAGTTGAATACTGACAAATTTCTCCTCAGTGGCTGTCAAAAGTTGAATAATTATACTGAAGGCACTTTACTTAGGAATGTTTCATGTGTTTTGAAGAGCAGTGTTGAAGTCTAATTTGATGATTTCATTTGTCAACAGAGTTTTTTTTTAAACCTAATTTGTGAAAATAATGATACATAAATGTTGAATGAAGATGAAACCTGTTCACTGTACTTTCAGTCATTGGGGAGCAACATGCTATTTTTCACTTAGAAATGGTCTTATTATCTACAAATAAATATTTTTATTTAACAATGTATAAAATAAATAAAAATCAAATAACTGATACAATAATTCTGCATACATATTACTGTACATCCATAAACATTGGACTATTAACTTGTTTTAGAAAACATAACAGTATTTTATTGATGTTACTTTAAAAATGAAACAATAAAAGTCTCCACCATAATATAACACTACTAATCAACCAAACATTAGTCATCCAATATATTTTATTCAGAGAGTATGTAAAACATAATAACTTTTTATCCAAAAAATTAATCAAGAAAAATAATTTAGTTCACAGAGAAAGAACCAACATTAATATTTATAAAGAATTAATATAAACTAATATAAGCCACAAAGAAAGACTTCATATATTTAAAAATGGAGGAATTATACAGCACATCGATTCCTCCAAAACAAAGTAAAAGTGCATTACAGAAGTCTAAGCAGCATATATTCCAAAATATGTAGAAAATTACAACATAAAAAGAGTATATACTAGGACAAAGTGTTACTTCTTCTTATGCAAAGAACTGATACAAATTGATAAATAAAAATCAGAAACCTCCCTAAAAATTGAAAAAAATAACACAACTCAATTACTTGACAAATTAGCAAAAGTAATACGTAATAAATATTTTAACAATGTTAAATATTTCTAATAGTTCATTTACATGCTCATTTACAAATTTGAACTCATAACATTAATATTGTTTAAAAAATCATCCAGTTCTACCAATAGTTCAATAAAGCAAGGCACTTCCAACCACAAGTGATCATAATCTCACTGATATAATTTTTACATGAAGAACAATCTAGTTTTTAGTTACTTGAAAACCATCCAAACCTTAAAACAAGCAATTATACTTTAGAGGATCTACTTTAAAATACTTAATTGGAAAAAAGGCTATTTATTATAGTAGTTATTTATAATAAAAATGGGACACATAAATATTCAACTTTAGAAAATAATTAAGATATATTTACATAAATAATGCTTTAAATTTTTTAATATGGTAAACAGCAACATATGAATTAATATTAAGTAATAAAAAGAACACATCAATATTCAGTATATTCTCAGCTATGTAAAATGCACATCAATGTATAGAATACAATATTCTAAAAAGCTGACAATCACTCTAACTTCCTAGTATTATAAGAGATTTCATTTGTTTTTTGCTTTTCTGTATATTTATATTTTCAAAACAAAAACTGTATTGCTTGCTATTAAGAAAAGAAACAAATAGCTAGGCACAGTGGCACATGCCTGTAATCCCAGCATTTCTGGAGTCTGAGTTAGGAAGATTGAAAGTTCAAAGCCAGCCTCAGCAAAAGCAAGGTGTTTATTAGCAACTCAGTGAGACCCTGTTTCTAAAATATAAAATAGGGCTGGGGATGTGGCTCAGTGATCTCCTGAATTAAATCCCTGGCACCACCACCCCCCTCCAAAACAAAAAGGAGAAAATATTTTGAAACATTAGGAAAAGGAAAAGAGGGCTGGGGTTATGGCTCAGAGGCAAAGCACTTGCCTAGCTTGTGTGAGGCACTGGGTTTGATCTTCAGAACTACATAAAAATAAAATAAAGACTTTTTTTTTAAAAAAAGAAAAAGGTTTAATGTCAATATCTAGCAATCATTAGAATAAAAATAGATAAAGATAATTTCAAAAGTTTGATTTAAAAAATTCTACTCATTTTCTTCTCTGTAAGAATTTATTGATTTTTTTCTCTTAAAATACTGCAAAAGGATACACCATGATGATTATATACTATATATTTCCCTTTAGTCCTTTCCTACCAGCAACTCCATGGTCAATTGTCATTCTGACAAAAATACTCATGTTACTCTACTTTCCTAATACATTTATCTACTCACTTTTTCCATTCTATATTCACTTTATTTTCTTTTGAACACGTCAGACTATAAATGTGTTTGAATGTGTTCTAGCAGATGCCTCCATGCTTTATAAACACAAATATAATATAGATGTGAAAATCAGTTAAAAGAATGGGCATGAGAAAAGTTAAGTAGTTAATTTGGTACAAAACTTTCAAATTCCTGAAGGTTTGAAAATTAACATAAATTTAATAGATGATTATTTTTAATCTTAAATTTGGAACAGTAGATAATGGCTGTGAAGGTACATGAAAGGAGGCCAGAAAAACCACTGCTCTGCAAAGAAATCTTGTCACCTGCAAATCTGGGGGCCTGCTAAGGAATGATCAAAGTGTTTCTGATTGCAACATTGGTGTGCACACACCATACCCATCCCAGGCAGCTTTCCCTTGAAAGTAAAGAAATTCTTTTCTTTTGAACCAGTTCTTGAAAAAAGTCATTCTTTGGTTTTAAAATCTATCAACTAAATAATTGAGGCATTGAAGTATAAAAAACAAGGTGGATTTATTTGACCACTCTCCCTGGTAGTGCTTGTCTGAGGATTTCTGTATCGGGTGATGATTGGCAGATGCCACCGGTCTCCCTTTCCATCAGTTCTCTTAAGGAACTAACCTTCATAATCTTTAAACTATGTTATCATCATTGCCCATTACTAAAATGTGGTAGCAAATTTTTTCAATGTAAATTGAGCCTATCCAAATTACAGCATATTTTTAATAACTTTGCATCACTGTATTACAAATGTTTTAATATTTCATTGTCTTGTAAAGTTATGAATTCAATTTTTAAAAATAATTTTATAAACATCTTCCCAAAGTGGAATTAAAGCTTTGTTTACATGGCTCTCAGAAGATGACAATAGAGTTCTAAGAGGTTATAGATCAACCCTGTTTTGATTGAAATACAAACTCTGGAAAATGTTAGTGTAACCTGAAGGCTAACAGCAATCTTTGTTAGTCCCACAAGAGGCAAAATCAAGAAGCTCAGCACATAGATGGGACTTGGAGTGGTGTTGGCCATCCAAAACTTTATTGGTGATAATTTAAATTTTTATAATTATTTTTCCAAAAATGAATGTTGCTCAGATTGCTCTGTTGGTATATGTTATAGGAAATGTTTAGGTTTACTAATATCTAGAGTTTGCAATTTAGTAAAAACTATTTATGAGAACTATTCATTTTACTTTTTAATACCATATACATAAATTGATTAAAATAATTTTAAACACATACAACATAATATATTTTCCTTGTACAAAATTTAGATGTTATAAGTAAGGTTAAAGAAAATGATGATTGCTGATAGAAATTCCAAGATCCTTCTCAGAATAATCCGCAAAAATCAGTAAATTTCCATTTTTGTCTCTCTTATTAAGAACTTATGTTTATATGCATACAAACATGAAAAATACTATTTTATGTGTATGTAGTTCTATATGTAAAGTACAATATATTCTCAGGTGTATATAAAGGTATACAATATTTTACATATAGTTTATACATATAAATGCAAATGCATAAACATTTCAATAACAATGTAAAAACATGCCTATTGCTATTGAGGAAAAGCTTTTTTCTTTCCTTCAACTTAAATTTTATTTCCTCTTCCATGAAATACATGTACAAATATTTCTTTGTCTTCCTATAGATTTGATTATCTTGTCCTTATTGATTTGTGATATTTTCTAGTATATTCAAAATATTCATATTTTCTTATTAACTGTGTTGCAAATATTCTGAGATTTTTATTAAATTTTAATTTTCATGTCCATTTTTCAAAATTCTCCATACATTTTGGCTTTATTTTAGAAGGGATTCTCCACTTAAAAGCTCAAACATGCTGTCATTGATATGTCTTCTTATAATTCTATAATCTACTTTTATATGAATATTTTAACTTATTTTTATTCTTTGAATCTATTTTCATTGTAAGAATGAAAAATGATATCTTAAAGTTTTTATAAAATACATACCAACTTATTCTCTAATTTACTAAATAATTCAGTTTCCCTCCTATAAAATGTCTATAATATGTTAAAATAAGAAAAATGAAGAGAGATATTAGTATTTCTAACATTTCTAACATTTCTCTTTATTTATCTATTAACTATTATCTTTTCATTTAATAATACTGTGGCTTCATTTAATTCCTATTTTATTAATGCTTTGATATTAATGGCATAAGACCCTGCCACTGTTTTCTTTCAATATTGTTTTAGATATATTTTTACTCTCATTTTTACTTATTAATTTATGTATACTTCTTGAGTTTAATAGAAACAAATCCATGATATTGAGTGGTTTGATCCTAAATTATAGATTTGGTTTATGAGATTTGTAATATTTTAAGTGTTACATTTTCTCGCCCATAAAATTTTCTATTTCTCTATCTACATACCTTTTTTTTAAAATTCTTTAAACATCATGTGGGTATTTTAGAATTTTAAACTAAGTTTTTTGGACATCACTTGTTGACTTTGTTCTTAAGTGCCTTATGGTTTTGTGTTTCTCTTGTTACCGGCTATTTTTGCTTAGATTTTTAATATTTTATTTCCTCCTTTATTACAGCATGTAGGAAGGTGATTGCTTTTGTATGCTGGTGTTTTATCTAGCTGCCTTGCTAAGAAGCTCCTGAGTGTGGATAGCTGATTCTCCTGCATTGCCCATGTGACAATCATCCTCTCCAGGTCACCCATTGACACTGTCATGGCTGCAGTGCTTTTGTTGCCCTGGCTGGGCTGCTATTGACTGGTCGGGTAGAAAAGGAGGTAGGGTAGTCCTTTCTGATGGGGAAAATTCAAATGACATTTAATATGATAATGATACTTTGTATAGATTTTTGTAAAGAATATATCAAAAATCTTTCTAGTGTTTGATCACTGAGGAGTGCCATTTACACTGTATTTATAAGGTTCTTTTCTCCTTTAATTTGTTGCTATTACATAATGCACTGAAAAAATTTATTTTTACATTTTGGAAGTAAATTGTAGACATTAATGATATATTTTAATTTCAAGCCTCTACTTGATATTATTTGTGTTCATTAAGAATTTTTTGTGTGTGTGTTTGTGTTTGTGTGTGCGTGTGCCTGTGTGTGTGTGTGTGTGTGTGTGTGTGTATTTTTCAGGGATTGAGCCCGGGGGCACTTAACCACTGAGCCACATCCCAGCCCTTTTTATATTTTATTTTTAAGACTGGGATCGCTAAGTTGCTCAGGGCCTTGATAAGTTGCTAAGGCTGACTTCAAACTTGCCGTACTCCTGACTAAGCCTCCTGAGTCTCTGGTGTTTTTTTCTGTCAACTTACATATTATTTTATCTTCATTCAATGTTTAAATGTATGAATTACCCTTTCCTGTCTTTTATTAAATGATCAAATTTTTTAAAAAATTTACAAGGGATTTGACAGCTATACATCCTGTTCTCTGCTTCTAGTAGTAAGCTTTATTTTTTAAAACCCCATCCTTCTAATTCTGTTGTTGTTGGATATAACTATCATTAAATTATACACTGTATACCTACTAGAAGTCAAGAACAATAACATACTTACACTTTTATCCATCATACATTTCCCTGATTAATATCACTTGAAATTTTTTAACTTAAACTCTTAATTTTAGAGGAAATAGGTGCTACTTTATTACAAATTTTAACTAATTTACTTGTTTACCATTATTTTTTGTGTTTGTTTCTTCCTCTTAGATTCATATTTGTGTTCTTGCTGAGAACACCCAACAGTAATTCAACCTCTGTTTGTGACACACTTCTAAATAATTCCATGTGCAAAACAACCCTATTTAACTTTCACAATTAAATAATCAGATAAAGAATTTTAAGTTCAAATTTGTTTACATTAAAATGCATTTTCCAGTATCTTCTTGCATCTATGAATCTAGTGAATTTTAAGGTGAAATTAATTTCAAGCTTACCATTTGTTTCATGTCAAACACTCTTTTCTAGTTTCTTTCTGGAAACTTTGGGGTTCTGTCCTTGTCTTTATATTCTAAATTTCATTAGCAAACAGAGTTGTTCTGACAGCTTTCCCTAAGTACTGCTGTGTGTTTGCAGGAGGGATAGACTTTTAATCTGAAGACACAACATTTTTGAGTTCTAAGAAACTGTTGTGGTTTGAAAATTTGGTGTTCCTCAGAAGCTCATGTGTTGATGCAAAAAAATTTAAAAGTGAAATGATTGGCTTATGAGCATTTTAACCTAATTAGTGAATTACTACCCTGGTAGGGATCCAACGGGGAGGCAAATCTAGGCATGTGTGATGTGGCTGAAGGAGGTGGATCATTCTGGGTGTGACTTTGGTGTATATATTTTGTCTGTGGTATGGTGCCCTGAGCTGCTTTCCTCCACCACACTCTTCTGCCATAATTTTCTGCCTCACTTCTAGCCCTGAGGAACGGAGTTGACTGTCTATGGAATTAGACCTCTGAAACTGTGAGAACTAAATAAACTTTTCCTCCTAAAATTGTTCTTGTCAGGTCTGTTGATCAGAAGAGCAAAAAACCTAATACATAAATGTTTCTCTAATGTTTCATGTCTATAACATATTACTTCTCCCTACTCTTACTTTCTCAATCTTTTATTATATGCATTTAGAACATGGACTCCACCATCTTTATCTTATCATGCACTTAATACTTTGCATCTCCTTGTTTTGAGATTAACTTTTTTAGTATATAAATTTACTCTTTTGGTTCTGGAACCATTCTGTTACCTTTGTTCGTTTATTTTTTCTATTATGTGATTGGTCAATTTTTATTATTCATGTAACATAGCTGGTGAATGTTTAGGCAGCAATGTTCTCTTACAACTCTCTGTGCTAAAATAAACCCTAATCAATTATTTTCTGCATGTGCTAGCAACTGTTTGTTGAGGCCTAAATTCTTCTGATTATTGTTTTTGTGGTCTCTCTTTCATGGTAAATTTCTCTGAATTCTTGGTGACATTTTATTTAGTGCTTAAAAGGGGAATATAATGTCTTCTGCAGTATTCCTTTGTTCTTTTTTTCTGTTTTGCAGTCTTGTGGCCTAGCAATGAACTTTAACACTAATTTACAGGTCAGCTAATAGAGAGGTACATGGTACTCTGTAATTGGCATGCCAGCACCTTCAGGAGAAATTCCCCTTCTGGAGAATGTGGGTATACCCTTGGTCTTAGAAATTAAACAATCAGGTAGAAAAGAATGCTCACTCTGCTTGGAAGACAAAAACAAATAGTTTCTTGGAGAACTTTGAGTGGAACATTATCACCACTAGTTTCCAGAATAAAATGACAGTGCAATAAAATCTGGCTTAAAAAAGGTAAAATCATGGTGGGGATACTTTGCTCTAGAGTAGAGATTTTTATTTAAAGTGACTGCTTTCTCTAAGCTGTACCATGCAAAAGATTTTGTAGGAATGCTCTTGTCTATGACATTAAGAATTTTAGTTTTTAGCAGTCATTGGTATAAAAGCAATTTCAACATGAGTTATTTTAAAATTAAATGAGGTTTAACTTTCAAGAGAAGCTAGATCAAGACACTTAACCTCTGTGAATTCCCAGTGACTTATTTAAAAACCGTGATTATATAACAACACATTCACAGGGTTTTTGTTAGGACTATTTGGGTAAATATGTCTGATTTTATTTTATAAACTATAGTCTTATAAAAAGTCACTTGTCACATAAGACCCTTACTGTATAAAATAATACACATATTATTATTAAGTGAATTTATAACATAAAATAAAAATTTTAAATTTGCTTTGCTTTTGTGTACAATCATATCTTTCTATTTCATCCCTAATGTATATAGAAATGAATATTTAAATAATAATTTATTAATGTCCTTAATATCCTAAAGTTTGGGGTATCAATCCATTCCCAATGTGATCACACATAAAAATCTCTTGGGTTGCTTGTTCCATGAGTAATCCTGGGTAGATCTAACTAAGTCCCATTTTCTAAATTAGAAACATTTCCTTCCAAATCAGAAACATTTCCTTCCTTTGTAATATCTCATTATAGTATTTTTTTAATTGTCCAAAAGCTCTTTTCTGTATCTGGTCTAAATACTTACTACAAACAATTTTATTGTTAATAGATTAGCATTACCACTAAGACACATGAATTATATCTTGAAAAGTAAGATCATACAATATCCCCAAAGTATAAGCTACCCTTTACTATCCAGATGTATTCCTTGCTAGGAGTGACCAAAGTGTTCAAAGATAAGAAGAGAAAAGCATATGCAACTCTACATCCACCTAAGCATCTCTGCAAAAGGTGCTGTCAGGAATACAAGTGTGGAGGCAGGAAGGATGTGTTTTCTAAGAGACACATAATTAGCATGAATGCATCATGTCCAGACCTTTGGTAAAACAGACTAGTCAGGAGGGCCTAGAAAATTTTTGCAGTTGTTGAGATGATGTTTTTATTTAGAATTTCATGGACAGTGCACTTTGGCAAAAAATGTTGGTAAAGGTATACATTCATCTGCATGATTGCCTCCAGGCCTATCTGCAGCAGTGATCATTAATGAATATGCAATACACTTTTTATTGTTCAATGGATTTCAGAGAGGCTAGTGACAAACAATCTAAACTGCATTTGCTCTCAAGTCTCTTTAAAAGTCTAGAGCCACTGACATGGTACCAGTCTTGCTGGAATATGAAAAAAAAAAAAAACTACCTTGATTGTGTTCTTGTCTGCTGAGAAGCCTAGGGTTTGCATTTGGATCCTTTTTAAGTAGCAGCCTCTTTAACAGCTTGGTGTGAACAAGCTATTCTAAGGATGTTTGTGTTAATCTTTGAGGCCAAGATAAATGTAGAGGAACTTGTCCTTAAGATTTGTGGAATAGTAAACTACTTTAAAATTTAAAATATTCATAAATATGCAATATGAACTTTCACTGTGTGGTTTTATAGTTACTTTATCTTTGGTCAGTATGTTCATTAGAAATATTTTATAATGTTAGATATGGAAATTCACCATTCCCATATTGAAATATCCAAAATTGTAGCCAGAATTGCTTATTAATTTCTTAAAACTCTTTTATATTATGGCATATAATACACATGTGAAAAGTATAAAACATAAGTATACAGCTTAATAAGTTATCACAAAGAAAATTTCTCTGCACCATCAGGTCAGCAGGACATCAAATGTCAACCTCTTAAGCCCACCCCAACCACTGCCCTTTCCATCTTTTCAAAGGAAATGATCCTGCCTTTTAACAGTATGCCTTAATTTTGACTCTTATAAAACATTCTATCAATGAAATTATGATATATGTATGTATGTATGTGTATACACACACACACACATACACACACACACACACCTATATATTTTTTTAACTTTCTGACTCCACCCCCAACTCATGATTGTGAGATTCATCCCTGTGTTTGGGTATGTTAATCGTTCTTTCACTTACATTTTCATTTGGCATTTCATTGTATGACTAAAACACATTTATTTATTCTACTACTGGATGCACTTTCATGTATTTCCTATTCAGGATTATAGTAATAGTATGAATATTTACATGTCTTTGGTGTACATATACACATTTCTCTGCATGTGTACATATACACATTCATTCTAGGAGTGAAATTTATGGATGTTGTATATAGAAAATATCAGCTTTCAGAGAGAAAGTTAAAACCAGGCACAGTGGCACATGCCTGTAATCACAGCTACTTGGGAGGCTGTTGTAGGAAGATCATTAGTTTGAGCCCAGCCTGGGAAACTTAGCAAGAAGCTGCCTAAAATTTTTAAAAATAAATAAATAGAAAGGGCTGGGCATGTGGCTTTGTGGTAGAACACCCCTGGAATCAACCCTAGTACCAAAGATGGGGGTCCGAGGGGAGAGAGAAGAGTAATGCAAGTATTAGTTTATACTTATACCAGCAAAGCAGGAGTATTCCAATTTCTCCACATTCTCAACGATCCCCAGTAATAAGACTCTTTAAATTCTAGTTATTCTGTTAAGTGTGTAGTGGTACCTAACCTGCCTTTCTCTGTTTATTAATGAGTCTGAATTCCTTTAAATATGTTAATTTGGTTGCTTGGATATTGCCTTTTGTGAACCACCTATTTAAATATTTTGCCTATTTTTTTATTAGTTTGTCCATCTTTTTCTTTTTGGTTTATAGGGTGTTTTTTTTAAACTGGTACTGGGTCTATAATACAATTTTCTTGATTAGATATAAAAATTTTAGCATTTAATACATGAGAGAGTTGTATAAGCTACTTTTCACTTATTTGGGATACTCTAATGTTAATTTAATGTAAGACATATTAAAGAATTTCTTTTTTTGTCTCTAAATAAAATATTTATTTATTTAATTATTTATTGGTTGTTCAAAACATTACAAAGTTCTTGACATATCATATTTCATACATTTGATTCAAGCGGATTGTGAACTCCCATTTTTACCCTATATACATAATGCAGATTCACATCAGTTACACATCCACTTTTTTACCTACTGCCATACTAGTGTATGTTGTATTCTGCTGCCTTTCCTAACCTCTACTATCCCCCCTCCCCTTCCCTCCCCTCCCATCCCCTCCCTTCCCGTCTTCTCTCCCTACCCCATCTACTGTAATTCATTTCTCTCTCTTGTTTTTTTTCCCCTTTCCCCTCACTTCCTCTTATATGTAATTTTGTGTAACAATGAGGGTCTCCTTCCTTTACCATGCAATTTCCCTTCTCTCTCTCTTTCCCTCCCCCCTCTCATCCCTGTTTAGTGGTGATCTTCTCATGCTTTTCCTCTCTATTCTGTCCTTAGTTGCTCTCCTTATATCAAAGAAGATATTTGGCATTTATTTTTTATTTTATTTGTAGCTATGTATTCTTTATTGGTTACATGTATTTAAAGTACATATACTCTCTGGCTTACCTATTCACTCTCTTAATGGTGTCTTTGGAATAATTGATGTTTTTAATGTTAACCTAGCCCACTTCATTAATCTTTCCTATTGTTTAGAGAAAAACAGAAAAGAGAGAGTACCCTACATAATAAATTTTTCCTGTTTCAGGGTCCTGTATTATTCTCCTATATTAATGTTCATGCATTTAATTGATTTCGCTCTAAATATATGTATGTCTTGTGAAGTAGGGTTCATTTTTTTTTCAAAAATTGAATTTTATTTGAGCCAGAACCATCTTGAAAAGATTATTCTTTCCTCTTTCCTCTATGTAGTACTTCTCTCTCATAAGTTAAGTGTCCTTTCAAACATACTTCCCATGATGGGCTCTCAGTTTTCTTTCCTATGTCAATTTGTCTGTCCTTGTGTCAATTCCATACTTTCCTACTATTATAGCTTCGTAATACATTTGAGTTCTAGTACAGAAAGTTCTGCCATGTATTTTCACCAAGAGTGCTTTGGTTATTCTATTATTTTGTACTCCCATGCAATTTGTAAAAGTGAGTTTATCAATTAAAAAAATCTGTTGATATTTTCAATGGACTTGCTCAAGATCTACAGAATAGACAACTTTAAACTATTGGGATTAGAGATATAAAAATGACATACCTATCTTGTTAATTTTTCTTAAGTTATCCTAGTTTTTTAAATTATAAATTTCTACAATGTTCTATATAATGGTCTTTCCTGTTTTACAAATTATTCCTACATTTTCAATATTGTAGATGCTAATATATGAACTAACTCTATTTTACTGTGTTCTACATATGATGTTGCTAACCTGTACAAATACTATGAAGTTTTTCTATTAAAGTTATACCTAGCAATTTTGCTATATGCATTTGTGAATGTATCACGTGTGTTTTCTACATAAGTAATCATATAATATACAAATAATGACAGTTTCATTTATTTTCTAATATTTATATTTATTCTTATGTGGTTTTGTTTTATTTCACTATAAACTATTTGACAAAGACCTGTTTGTGACAGTAGATATGTTCCTGTTCTTATCATTGTGAAAAGAAGATTTTTCAAAATTTCACCATTAGGTTAATGTTTGCTGAAGGATTTCTTAAGAGAGATTCTTATTATAAACAAATATTTTTTATCAAATACTTGAAATGATTATATAATTTTTCTTTTGTTAGTGTAGTAAATTATATTGGTTTTTAGTAACCTATTTTTAACACTTTTACTGAAATAAATGTGCACACCATAAAATTCTCTTATTTAAAGTATATAACTCAATTTTTAATATATTTATAGAATTATCATAAAATAATTTTATACCATTTTACTGCCCCGAAATGAAACCTCATTCACATTGGCATTCACTCCTCACCCTCCCCTGTCTAATCATGTACAATCCTATGTAATAGCTACTACAACCATGTTATTCCCATTATATACCTGAGGAAACTAGCATAGGCGGTTTAAGTAAATTGCTCATGTTCACTGAGTTTGTATTAGAGCTAGAATTTTAACCCAGGCAATATGTCTCCAAAATCTGTATTCTTAAACTACTAAAAGGCACATGATTATGATTCACAAAATCCATAGCTATCTATAACATCTGTCAATTTGAGGAATTTCCCAAAAATCCAGTCTCTGTAAGCAAGAAGCCATGAAAATAAATGCCCTAGATTCAGCAAGTTTAATAAGAACAAATAGTATGAATAATAAATATCTAAGTCTCTGCCTATCCTCCTGCTCTGGAATCATGCATATGCCACTGCAACCTGACTACTAAATGTTCCCCTGAAGAGGTATGACCCTTTATTTCCTTCCAGTCAGGTTCTCATGCATGCTACTCCAATGAAATGGATCCCCATATGGAAAGAGAGTCAAGAAAATACCTGTGATTAAGTAGGAGATCCAAGGTCTCAAATAACCCTGAGCCCAACTTGGTTTGACAACCTTACTTTCACCACATAGTAATGTGTAATTCATCCCAGAATCAGCCACATCTGTGGAGAGCTCCTAAATTCATCATTTATCCAAATTCTCTCTGCTTCCTGGGGTCCGCTCAGCTCCCTGATGGCATATTTACTCTTACAATTTCAGAGAGATGAAACACTGACATGTCAAGAAGACAGGAATCTTCAGAAAATACACCAGAACTCCTCTAGCTAAAACAATAGAAAATAGACCAAAGGAGGGGCTGGGGAGATAGCTCAGTGGTAAAGCACCTGCCTAGCAAGCATGAGGTCCTGAGTTCAAGCCTCATCACCACATAAAAAAATAAACAACAACAATAAAAATGATATTAAAAAATAGAAAATAGACCAAAGGAGAAAGTTCAGTGGTATAGAGAAACGGACATATAGGACTCATTTCTCTGTATACTTTTCTATTCTTCAACCTTCCAATTTAAAATAGCACCATCTTTAGCCAATGTGCTTAAATAAAAGCTAATATGTACATTTAAAATAATTTAAAAATATATATACTTCTAAAATAGTCAATGAGATTTATTACTTTTCTTGAAGTCCATTTTACATGTAATAGTATATTCCCAGTGTATACACTACTTTGTAAAATAATATTTTATATGTTTGGTGTCACTTTGAATATTCATATTGCCCAGCTGGACATGGTAGTACATGCCTTAAACCCCAGCAACTGGGGAATCTAAGGCCAGAAGGATTGCAAGTTCAAGTCCAGCCTTAGAAACTCAGTAATGTCCTAAGCAATGAAATCCTGTTTCAAAATAAAAAAGGCTGGGGATCTGGCTCAGTGGTTAAGACCCTCTGGATTCAATCCCTGGTTTTAAAAAAAAAGTCCTTAATATTGCCCAGTAAGCCATTTTAGAGCATCCATCCATTAAAAAAAAAAAAAAACTAATGTAATTATTGTCATACACTACAACATAGATCCTAAGTTTTTAAATAAATTCATTGAAGTTATATTCAAATAAAGTAATTATGCCTAAATGTATATATTTAATGAATGTATAACATATTTATGTATTAAAGCTGGTAGATTTATTTTGCTGGTGAATCTTCTGAATTTAAGAAGAAACGCGTTTTCAAGCCCCCAAACTAGAAATATTTTTAAAATATATTGAAAATGAACACCTATTTCCCAGGTCCATTTCAGTATACACTACTTTGTAAAATAAATACTCCAAAGTGGTTTGACTTCATAACAGTATTTGCTTAAAAATGGCCCCTAGGTTAGGTTTTGCATTATAAATTTTGTCTGATGGCCAATTATATGGACCCTTCAAGCTCTATAAAACACTATGTATAATGGAAATGCCAACCTGGCTATAGTCATATGAATAAAATATTGCAAAAAACACCCAGTTGATGTATACTTTTCCTATGAAAAACAATTTGTCAACATATTTTCAAAAAATATACAAGCAACAAGTTTGGTATGAATGCTTAGAAACTGTAACTAAAACAATTGTTGAATTCTTTATAATCCCATTTTTTCTTATATAGTTGTATTAGGTGACTAGTTCATTATGAGTTACATCAAAAAATAAGACAGTTTTCCATCACTCAGATATACAAAACACTAGAATGATTTTTAAGGGCTTTTGTGATATTTTGGTTGACATTTTAAGCTATAATTTATAGAGGAAGCAGGATTTGAAATAGTCCATATGATGAGGAAAAGTGGGAATGCCATGATATCAGAAACCTCTCCACAGACTCCAAGTTCTGACCAGTGAGAAGAGTATGTCCCACCACCTGCTACAGCAGTCCGTTTTACAGAGCTAAGGCAAAAGAAGCAGGGACACTCCTGGGAAGCAATATCCTTTGTGACTGAAGCTTGATTCTTCTCCTGGTATCTATACTATCTATTCCCAGGTGAGAATTAAACCATACAATGTGTATAGAAAGAATCTTCATAACATAGGTTGAACATCCCTAATGCAAAAATCTGAAATCAGGAATGTTCCAAAATCCAAAACATTTTAAACTCTAACATGATGCCATAAGTAAAAAATTCCATACCTAACCTGATGTGACAGATTTAGCATCTCCAAGGGAAAATAGACTCCCCATACATCTTTTCCATACAAACTCAATTTTTCTCATGCAAGGGTAATAAGATGGCACAAGGGTAATAAGATGGCACATAGGCATGTTCTTCAGGTTGTACCATCTGGGGACAAGACCCATATGAATTATTCTGTGTTCTTCTGCTCTGTGGTATAAAGATATTGTTGCAAATGTCCAAAAGGCCTTCAGCTATGGCTGTAGGTAATAATGATAAGGGGGCGGGGTGGGGAGGAAGTACATATGTTTATTTATATTATAAAAAGTCAAGCTGTTGAAGAAACTGGACAGTTGTGTAAGTGTAAAATATCTTAAAGAAGATTAAGGGGTAAGAATGACCACCACATATTACCATAAACCATTGAAGTTCTGTGCTGGAAGTGGTGAACAGAAGTTAATGAAAAATATTGCATGAAGCAGTGTTGCAGAGCTATCATATTCAGTAGGTTAGGTGTATCAAATGCATGTTTTTCTTCTGATATTTTCAACTTATTGTAAGTTGAGTAGTATCTGTATATTGTTACCATGTTCTACAAATTATCATTTATATAAGAAACAGCTTTAACTTGCATTTTAAACTCATCCCTGGAAATATTCTTTCCATCTAGAAATGTTTAAAGTCTCTACCATTTATGCTAAGAAAAGATGTGAAGATGGATTTAGTCAACATTACATATATTATAATTGCCAGAATAAAATATATTCTAAATCTATGTTTTAAAAAAGAATAAAATATGTGCTCTCTACCATTGCAGAATCACACTGGTTGATCACAAAAAACAACACACACACACACACACACACACACACGTAAAAAGAAAATAATTAGGCAGTATATGGGACACGCTAAAAGGTTTTTATGGGAAGCATAGAATGTAGAGTTTCATCCCAGACTATTATTGAATAAAATATAGGTATTGAATTGACTGACAGAGAAACAAAAAGATATTTCATGTGAAAGATAGACCATTGGGAAATTGGAATAAAATGGGAATGAGCATTTTGGAGACAGAGGTTTACCAATGTGACTAAAGTAGACAGCTTCAGCAATAGGATGAATTCAAGAGTTTCCAGTAAATTGAAAGTGTTATATGTCACAAAATAATCTGTAGGGACAAACAAACACCAAAAGGATTGAAAGAAGAAAATGTCAAGCCATGAGCTTCGTTTTAGGAGATTAATCAAGAGGCAGGGGTTAAGAAGAGCATTAAGAAACAGATGATTACATTGGGCACTTTAAATCTGTACAACATAATGGAAAAGAATTCAGGCTCTGGAGTGATTTAGGCTTCCCGATTTTTTGCTAACCATCTGCATGCCACAGTTTTCTCATCTAAAATTTTGGCACAATAAAATATCTTGTTAATTGGTTATTGTAAAAATTAAATGGATTAATAAAGGTGAATAATTCAGTGTAATCACTAAAGCAAAGTTACAAACTAAAAGTAATTCCTAAAAAATTTGAATATAAAACTTCTGTGGCAGTATTGTTTAGCTCAGAGATTAACAAAGTATACAGTGTGATAAACATGTAGGGAAACTATGTTGGAAAGATCTGAGTTAGCAATCTAGTCATTATACAGTTGCTAAAAATTATGGCTTCATGAGTACTGCATATATCATTGGTCCCATAAAAAAGAAAGAGAAGTTCTTGTGGTGATAGACCAGTTGAGAAGAGAGAAGCCTAAGAGTATCCTTATTTAATTCCTTCAATGTCATTTCTTCATGAAGCTGTCCCAAACCCCTACAGTAAACTAGTGCCCAGTACTATCTCAAAACTTATATACCCATAAATTTCTAAAGTTTACATGTTTACATGTTTATTTATTTCAGTCAATAGAATGTAAGATTCATGAGAAACAGGATAGTAACTAGAGTAACTGTTTTGAGAGGCAGTATAGCATAATGATAAAGACGATGGATTTGATACACACTCTTATGTAGGAAAGCTGATGCCTGAGACCATAATATTGCTTAACCTCTCTATGTTGCCTCATCTGTAAAGCAGTTGATGCAGGATTAATTTTAAGACATATAATACCAGCTGGGTGTGGTGGCACATGCCTATAAACCCAGTGATTTGGGAGGATGAGACAGTTGGATCACAAATTCAAGTTCAGGCTCATAAACTTAGTGAAACCCTATTTCCAAATAAAATAAAATAAAATAAAAGAGGGCTGCTGATAGCACTCAGTGATAAAGCACTCCTGTGTTCAATCCCCTAGTACCACCAAACACACATACACACACACACACACACATACACACACACACAATGTCAAGGATCTATCTAGTAGATATTATTTATCTTATAAACATTAAATTTTATTATTAATGTTTATGATTTTCTTCAAGCATATAACAGCAAATACATATTCAAACACACACACATAACCTTCAGTCATTCTGAAATGTATAATATTCACAATCAGGTGTTCCTTTTCAATAGTTAAAACTTTCAAAGTACCCATATATATCAACTATATACTCAGACTCTTACATACATATCATATTTAAGCTCAGTGCTGCATTTGGCACTGTGGGAACTAACGCTTCAGCAAAATTCAGTGCTTCCCAGCGTGTGTTCCACAGAACTATTGAAAAGCATCTTTAAATCAATAACACATCAAATATAGGCAATTGACTAAAATAATTTTGTCCTCCATTTGGCTGTTTAAAAAATATATATCTAAAGTACAAATACATTTGAAACAATCATTGAGCTTAGTGGTACCATTGTTCTGTAAGTACTCAGCAACTGATTCAAAAATACAACTAGAATTTCTTGGTATTCTGAAAAGTTTGACATTTAAAAGGAATTACTATACTTGAAAAGGTTGAGAGCCATAGGTCTAAGTCATGCTACATCACTAAAATATCATATTTGTCTCCCCAAGCTTCCTGGCAAGCAGCAAAGGGCACTTGAGTCAAGAATATACAAAGGCCAGAAGTGTCCTATTAAGCCTTCTTTTCTAAAGGTCTCTAGACACCATTACCCTAGTTTGTCCATATTTGTGAATTCTATTTCAGCAAAAATTTCAGTCTTGTGCCGGTGAAACCATATTGTAGACAAAGATGTCTTATTTTTTAGTAAACATAAATTGATTTTGTGAGGTTAGTTGACCACAAAACGTGCACTGTTGCAACATTTAAGAATGCCAGTGGTATCTTCAGAAATAATTACCTTCATTTAGGCTCTTCAAGTGCTGCAATACCAGTCACTTCACCCACTGATGCCCCACCATCATTACAAAGTACACTGCAACATTCATGCAACAAATACATATGTCTTTACTCTGCAGGAGACACTGGAGGTGAAACATTGAACATGAGAAACAGAAAAGCTATTGTGGAACTCTGTCAAGTGGAAGGCTCTCATGATCTATTATATAAAAGTATTCTTGAAATTTTTGAAAAAAGAAATGTGATTATCAAGAACACATAAACTCTATGTTATCTCTATGTTTTCTACTGCATCTATAAGCACAATAACAAAAGTTAACCCAGCACCCCTGTAGATACCTGCATCACAATGAGTGATGGGAAGAAGTTACACGTAAACAAGTGCAATGGGTGCATGAAATGTAATTTCACTTTTCTACTTCTTAAAAGACAAGACCCCATTTCTTATTTGTCCCTGTTACTAGTTCAGGGATATATGATTAGGCTATCTTGTTGGGTTGTGTTTGGAACCCAACAAGATAGCCTAAGTATATAAGTATACTTTATAATCACAGGAAGTTTAAAGTGAATATAAATCCTCTGCCCTCTCTCTTCTGAAACCATTCAATCAATACCTGCTACTAAATTCACAAGAGTAAGAACATATATAGTTAGCCACTATTACTTCATGTCCTAATTTGTTACCTAATAGTTTATTCATTATTTTCTTTTTCTTATTAGTGCTTAATGATTATACATGGTAGTTGGGTTTATCCCGACAAACTCATACATGCATAGAAATCAATTTCAGTATTCTAAACAAGTTATTTTTCTGAATAAACAGAAGATGAGTCAAAGTACATTGGCTTTGGAGCTTGGCAAATGTGGTTTTAAATACCAGATTCATATCTTATTTTTTTTCTTTTTTTTATTGGTTGTTCAAAACATTACATAGTTCTTGATAAATCATATTTCACACTTTGATTCAAGTGGGTTATGAACTCCCATTTTTATCCCGTATACAGATTGCAGAATCACATCAGTTACACTTCCATTGAGTTACATATTGACATACTCATGTCTGATGAATTCTGCTGCCTTTCCTATCCTCTACTATCTCCCCTCCCCTCCCCTCCCCTTCCCTCCCCTCCCCTCCCCTCCCCTCTTCTCTCTCTACCCCCTCTACTGTAATTCATTTCTCCCTCTTGTATTATTTTTCCCTTTCCCCTCACTTCCTCTTGTATGTAATTTTGTATAACCCTGAGGGTCTCCTTCCATTTCCATGCAATTTCCCTTCTCTCTCCCTTTCCCTCCCACCTCTCATCTCTGTTTAATGTTAATCTTCTTCTCATGCTCTTCTTCCCTACTCTGTTCTTAGTTACTCTCCTTATATCAAAGAAGACATTTGACAGTTGCTTTTTATGATTGAAATCTTTGGAAAGTTACATAAAGTCTGAGTCTTAGAAGGCTTTTTATGTATAATGTATAGAACATCACATTCTATACCAAATTTTCATGCAGGAATCAAATAAGAGAACCTCTGTGTGTGCACATGTATGTAAACTTCACACTCTTCCAAGCAAATTAAACAGCTATGTGAATGATAATTTCTTCTGTCTTGTGTTATTTCATATATATATATATATATGTATATAAAACTTGACTACCAATTAATCAGTCGATTGAAATATTAGAGTTTCAAGAATAAAAGGGGTCTGAAAAATATCTACTTCACTTCCTCATTTTAGAGATGGGCCAAATGAGGGAGAGGAGTAAACAGTATTCCTTACAGCAACAGGGTTTTTTTGTCCATTTGCTGTTGAATCACATAAAGTATAACTGTGTTAAGAAATTTGGCAAATTACTTTCCTTTTTACTAGAGACCAATGCATCAAATTGAGGAATTTAGAAATTTACTCATCCACAAGTTTTTATTTTAAGTCCTGTGGTCTTGTCGAACTATACTGAAATTAGAGACACAGTTGTCTCAAGCACTGGTCAATCATGGTGAAAATGAAGCTCTATTCTTTTTTCTGTGCAAAGTCTACTGGCTTTTACATCAGCTTATGTACAACTGTGGCATTATTAGTGAATCAAGAAAGTTAAATTGTAGAAGTATTGTAGCGTAAGTTTATGAGCTTCAGCGCTCATCAGTACAGACTTTGTTTGAATTATAGTTTCTTCAGTTCCACTCCTGTGCAGTTTTACCACCTTTAATCCCTAGGACCCTAACTCTTACTTTACTCCTCTGTGAAATCAGGATAAGAGTATTTGCTGTATAAATTTTTCTAAGCATTTAAATCATTAGCACAGTGCCTGATGAATAGTAAACACACACTAATGATAATCATAATGATGTGCAGAAAATTAATTTCTCTCTGTATAATCATACAATGGAAAAATCTGGGTAAAAATATTCATATCCACAAATATATTGTGAATAAAATCATGTTACATCTGCTAAAAATTTAGTTTGGCACATCTATAGAAACATTATTATAATTGAATTGCCACATGGAATTTCATACTTAAGAAATATGAATTAGATTTGATATTATATAATAAGGTTTTGAAGATTAAATTTTGCATAAACAATATATCCAAAACTATTTAAAATATTAATGTAAACTCCTAAAGAAACTCGTTAATTGGCAAATATTTTTATTCTTTCTAAAGTACAATATTACTAATTTGTACATTTTATCATTTACTTGCAATTACCATGATATCAATTATGGGCGCTATAGTTTCTGGAATATAGAGAGTAAGAAGTATATGGACTTCAAGACACTTGCAATCTTTATAAACTAAATTATTAGCTTCCTTTTTCCCGGTTGCGTTTTTCTCGTGAAACTGGAGTAAAAGTTGAGCTGTCTACTCTTAAAAGCAATAAAATACCACTCACTTTTAGAAGAATAAATTAACAAATTAAACACTAAAGTAATCAGCCTTGAACTATTTTACTTGCCCTCTAGAAGTTACTTCTTTGCTTATGTTTCTAGGATCTTTTGAATTGTCAGCACCATTCAAAACATTTCTTAAGATTTCACCAGAGATGTCATTTATTATCATCCCTATTGCTTCTCATACTTGCCTTACCATGCCTGAACCAAATGAACAAACTGGACTGTATAATTTTGCGTTAGTCAGTGATAACTCTCAGCACTGTAACAGGTATAAGTTCTAAGATGTTTTTGTGACTATGAAGCCGTTGCTTTCCCCAGCCCAACTTCATGGGCTCTTCTCCTGGGAGTGGAAAACTGTCTCAGGCCCCAATTTACACTCCAGTTTTCTGACTAGGTTTGGATCTTGTTTATGAATTCCATCAGTCTAAAGGTTCTAAAATAATTTCAATTCCCCAAGAAATTGGACCCTCGCTTCCTTCTGCTACCAGCTGGCTAGAATTCTACCATAAACTCAAGTGGACTCCCACTTCAAAAGTCAATTTCCTTCCGCCTGTCTCTGAATAGCACTAATGCTGGGAAAGCACAGCTGTTGGGCCCCAATCACCTGATTTGAATCTCAGGACATAAATTCAAGCCCACATGGAAAACAAAATTATTTCATCAAAATAAATTAAATTAAATTAAATTCTTGCCACCTTGCCAACATTGCAACTGAGAAAGTTCCCTAATTTTGGCACTGCTTGTTCTCTTATTTTTCTCCTCCTGAACATCAAAGAATTGTGGGGTCAATCAGTATCCTACATGCTGTGCCCTATTAAGTTTATTAGAATAAGTACCTTTAGCAACCTGATATTGGTCTTCCTTCAATAGATTATGTTTGGATCCTAGCCCTATGTGGGTTTATGCAAATAGATAAGAAGTATGGAGAGGAGTTATCTAGAAACATCTAAGATAGCTAAGGTAGCATACAAATATATGCATTTGAAATCCTAAATTAGAATTGAGGCTGCTGAATTAAAATATGGCACTTCTCTGAAACCAAATAAGAATTTCTGTTTCTGAGGGATAAGACATCATCTTCTCTCCACACCTTTGCTGGAGTCCAGTCATTTCATCCCACTCATGACATCATAACAATCGGCTTCTGGGATCCATCTCATTATTTGACCCTTGTATAAGCAAACTTTATTTTGTAATTTTAATTTTCAAAGCCCTTTTCTAGTAGCATATTAATTTATCTTAATGCTTTACTAAATAAATAAATTAAGAATAAGCCTCATGTATAAATGAGAAATCACACACACAAATGTTTTATGATTTATCCAGAGTATTTTATAATTTTGTTGTGAAGATCTAATTGACAAGTCATGTAGCAATATGATATTCAAATCTGTATGAGTAATGTAGTAATGAGCATTTTTCCTTAATTATATTTCAAATTAGTTTCTTTTATAGTTCTTCTTTTCCAGTCCTTTGATCATTTTTGTGAGATTTGAGCCTTTCCTACACTACCACTAATTAGATGAAATCAATGGTCTCATAACATTTTCAATGTTTTTCATATTTTGCCCAAATGTGCTAATCCCTGATTTTATTTTTCTTTTATGACTCCCTTTCTGCCTACTTTGATGTGATCTTGTTAGACCATTCATCAGTTAGAAACTCCTGCTTCACATCATGTGTACTCCTGAGTACACACCTTTCACAATATCCTGAAAACACAATCAACTTATTTGTACATTATGGAAACAAAAGACATCACCCTTACACAAAAATTATTGCCTATAAAGTTGTTACTCATTTTATTTCAAACTATGATTGTGGAGAAATGATGTTCACATAATTTTTGGATCTTTGTATGTGGAGTGACATATCAAGCCTACCATTTTTAATACAGTAATGCACCCCTAGTTCCTGAGGAAAGCAGAATATTTAGATAGCAAGTATTATTTATTGGATGGCTGGACTGCCTCCACAAAAGTTCAAGAACAGCAATTTCTTGGGAACAAATATAGTTTCATAGAAATAAATTATACTTTCAGGGGAACCCTAAATACTCTGTGACTTGTCCTTCCTAGTGAGATACCAAAAACATCCATGCATTCTACCATCTATTCCATGCTCCTCTTCTGGATCCAGGACTTAAGACTCAGGGAAAGTAGGATCTGCCTTTCCTACACTTTCTTCTCGGAGTTCTTTGCACTTTCCTTAGTAGGGTACTATTTCTGCCTTGTTAATCATTCAGACTGGCCTAGCTGAGTAACCTCTCATTTTCTCAGTGAACAATGGATAAGCATTTACTGAATTCTCCTGGATATTTGTATTCATTGTTTTCCTATGAAGACAGAGACACAGACTGTCTTTTCCACTTTTTACCTATCAGTGCCCAGCACAGTGTCTGTCCATAGGATGTCCCACACATGCTTATTAAATGCTTCCCACAGAAATGTTATCACACATAAAAGAGACTCCTAGAGATTTTTAAAGATGAATTCTTTTGACATATATACATTGGCATTTGCTATGCTTTCCTTTTAACAAGATAAGCCCCTCTTATTCATAACATCCTCCACATTCTCATTTCTAAAATCTCTCCTACCTTCCCTTGGCAATATGATTTTATGAGCAACTAGGAAGGTCTTTCTGCTCCTCACATTTGCTTGCTGATTCAAACTCCCAGTTTCAGATTCTTCATAAATAATATGGTAAGCAAATGAGAAACAACCTCTTTCCTCATAGTATCGTTATGAGGATTAATTGCAGCAATATATCCAAGAGTATATTTACTCAAAAATGCCCACCAGGAATTCCCAAAGCTCACTAAAAACAGGTGCCTTTTTTCTTATTCTCTTCTCATTCCAGCTACTAAAGAAAATGCCATCTATTCTGCAACTATTTTATTAAAGAAAGATGAGCTTCTCTATTTAGATAAAACCCTTCTCTACTTTAGAAAGTAACCAAACATGCAGGATACTGGTGAACACAAACACAAGTTGTATAGGTGATGGGAAGATTTAGTCAGCCCAATAAATAATGAAAGAATACAAGTTTAACAAAAAAGAATTTAATTGGAAACTGTAGAACCTCCATCTGCTCCAACATCTTTTATTGAATCCTGGTTATTATTGCCTGAGGAAGATAAGCTTTAGACTAATTTGAATGAAGTCAGGTGTGAAATAAATTGTTACATTTGAACTCTTACCAGATTAGAAATCATGCAGCTAGGCACATGCCATAGAATAGCTTTAAGCTCCTGGTTTTTTTCTATTTTCAAGAGATTATTCTATCTAGAGCATATTGATGTATTATTAAAATAAAATTTGCACTGTTTTTCCATGTGTTTCATGAGTGGGAAAGGGATGGAGACACATGAATCTAGTACAAAACAAGATGCAGTTATCATCCATCTTCCCAAGTGCCAGGAAAAAACAACCTTCAGATAAATTGCAGACCTAAAATTATTGTCTTGATTTTGGAAAACATCTTGCCATGAAAATATCACTGTCTTTGGAAGAACTGATCTCCAGAAATAAAAAGAAAATTCAGAGGAAGAAGGAAACGAACCGGCACTTAGAAAATAAGAGCCCAGGCACAAAACCCTACCAGTAGGAACTATTATTGATATTTAATGAAACATAGGCTCTGAACACTGAACGATGGCCATGTCTGACAGGCATGTAGACACACATTGATCCAGCTTCTCCATCAGCATAATTAAAGGTTGTGGAAATAAAACTCAGTAAAATTCTAAGAACCCCTTAGAAAGTTATATACTAAAGTGCATTTTAATTTCATTTATGCTTATTTGTGGTAAACAAGACGCAGACACTACAAAGCTTGGGAGCCTCCTTTCTTTTTTCCCTCTTACCTTACTACTCCTCTTTGCTCTTGAGGGGACTAAGTCCTTAAAATAAATTTCCAAGAAAATAAAAATAGAAGGTAAAGGGGAATGTATAAAGTCTTCAGGGATAATGGAAACTATGTTTCATAGCTTAGCCAGCATTCTCAGAATTTTTCAGAATTATAATGACATCATTATTTACTTGATTTATAAACTTGTTAAGGGCAGAGATGGCATCCTAAGGTTCTTTATAGTCACAGCATCAAAGCAAGTAGCCATAAAGAAAACTTAAATGTTTACTGTTGAAAGAGAATACACACATACACACACACACACACACACACACACACACACACACAAAATAATCAACTTATGTGAATTTCTTTGCAAAAGGAATTTACTTGCACCCCTGCAAAAGATAACTGATACAACTGTGATGATTTTCAAAAGCAAATTAGAAGTTCCAGATTTTGAAAGAAGAATTAAAAATTCTAGTTAAGAGGCCAGTAAGGAGGGAAAAATCAGAAAATTGTGGTGTCAACAAATGTAAGGGAAAATCTTTATTTTTAGAAGAAAACTAATACCACACTCTACAAAGAGGTCAAATAGGATATGTAAGGTAAACTGACCATTGGATTAAGCAACAAGGAGGACATTGTTAACTTCATCAAAATCAATGAAACAAGGTAATTGTTTTCAAGATAACGGAATACAGAAGGTCACTTTCCTTAAAGCTCCATAGTGCAAAACAAAGAAAGCAGACAGGCAGACTCTCAGCAAAGTGGTTGAACAACAACACCAAAAAAGTAGGACTATATTGTAATTTAAAACTGGAAATTCAAAGCTGATTAGGGACTCAGGAGGCTGGATACAATAAAATAAGGAAGAAATAGCTAGTGCCACAGCTGTTGCCATAGCCAGAGGTACCAGTAAGAATGATCCCTCCACAAGCGGAGTGAAGGGATAAAGGAATTAAAGGAACCCACATTTTTAAGAGGCCTGAGGTGTGTCTGGGTACAAGGAGCTTAGAGATCAAAGACACTGCCAAACTAATTGGAAAGACATGTTGCAAAATATCCTTGTGTGGGAAAGAAGCTGCTTTTCTCCTGGCAGAGTGCAGAGGACATGAAAGAAACCATTTTGCAGCCAAAGTGTAGGGGCTGGCAGCTGGGGGACCTGATTTCTGGCAAACCAGAGTTTTGCCCAAAATCCAGGCCTGGAAAACCCATACTGCATGACATAGTGTGTGCCTAAGTGGCCAGGAGAAAATCAGATATGTAGAGAGGTTTATACAAGGGAATATCAGTCATGAAAATTCATCCAGCTCTCCCCTTCTCTCTCTAATCTGCTGCTTACAAGACCAGCTGGGAGACAGGCACACCTGGCTGGGAATTCAAAAGGGCAGGGGCAGGGGAGACTAAATTTGGAGATTGAACCCGAGATCAGAAAATGTGGGGTCTGCAGGCAATATAGTGGTCTAAGAATTGGCTCCTCCAACACAGGAGTGAAATCCAGGGGAAATCCCTGGGTTACAGTCTTCCAGTGTAGATGGGCAATTGCTGGACCCTGGAGTGTATTAATTTAAAATTTCCAGACCAATTGGCATTCAATAAAGAGCCTGGAGCCCATCTAAGGCTAAACCCCACCTCCACAAATTCTGCCTATGGGATTGCATTTCTCACTCCAGCAATCCAGAGGGTGGTGTATCATGCTCTGGGATGACCCCACAAAACATTGCTGAGAAGAGAAGCTGAAAATATTTTGAACTCCAATGGAAACAGTTCTTTAACTTTTAATTGAGATATTTTTCAGAAAAAAATTCTCTCTCTTTTTACTTTTCTCTATTTAATTGTGACCTTAATGGTTTATAAACCTTCATACATAAGCATACTTGTTTTTTTCTCCTCATTTCTAACATTTTTGAAGCCAGTTATTTCTTCTGCATGAGTTTTGCTAAGGAGTAGGACACTTGGTGAGTATATTTCAGTTTTGTTTTTTATTCATTATTTTTAATTTTAATTTTTTAAAATTTTTACATTAGATTTACATTTTTTTCTAACCTATTTCCCTGGGTTCTTTTTCTTTCTTTTATTCCACTAATGGTCAATATCTATTGTTCTCTCTTTCACACTTACTTACATTTTTTGCTTCTATATTCTCTTCTCCTTCATAATCATTACATTGTATGTCACTTCTGTTCTCTCCCTGTTTACCATTTGAAATTGTAAACCCTGTTGCAAACTTGATGTGTTGTAGAGAACTAGTCACATAATTTCTGCTTATTGTATCAATGACCATTGTAAACCTTCTTGAATAGAAAGAATTAATATTGTTAAAATGGTCATACTACCAATAGCACTATAAAGATTTAATGCAATTCCTATTAAGGTTCTGAGGATGTTATTCATAGAAATAGAAAAAGCTGTCATGAAATTCATTTGGAAAAACAGGAGGTCCAGAATAGCCAAAGTAATCCTTAGCAAGAAAAGTGAAGAAGGCATCACAATATCAGACCTTAAACCATACTACAAAGCCACAGTAACAAAAATGGCATAGTATTGGCACCAAAATAGACATGTAAACCAATGGTACAAAATAGAAGACAGAGACTTATCCACATAAATAAATTTATCTCATACTAGACAAAGACACCATAAACATATACTGGAGAAAAGATACCTTCTTTAACAAAAGGTGTTGGGAACAGTGGAAATATATATGTAACAAAATGAAATTAGACCCCTGTATCTCACCCTGCACAAAATTCAACTCAAAGTGGATCATGGGCCTAGGCATTTGACCAGAGACCTGTGCCTACTAGAAGAAAAAAGTGGACCCAAATCTCCATCATGTCACCTTAGGAACTGAATTCCTCAACAAGACTCTGAAAGCACAAGAAGTAAAATCAAGAACCAATAAATGGGATGGTATCAAACTAAAAATCTTCTTCACTACAAAGGAAACAATCAAGAATATGAACAGAGATCCTACAGAATGGGAGAAAATCTTTACCACCTGTACTTGGATAGAGGACTAATCTCCAGGATATATGAAGGTCTCAAACAAAACAAAACAAAACAAAAAACTTAACACACACACACACACACACAAAAAAAAAAATAACCCAATCAATAAATGGGCAAAAGAACTAAACAGATACTTTACATAAGAAATATGAATGGTCAAAAGATATATGAAAAAAATGTTCAACATCTTTAGCAGCTGGAGAAATGCATATTAAACCTACACTCCAGAATGGTAATGATCAACAATACAAGCAACAATAAATGCTGGTGAGGATGTGGGGAAAAAGGTACACTCATACATTGGTGGGGGAACTGTAAATTGGTGCAACAACTCTGGAGAGCAGTAAAGAGATTCCTCAGAATTCTTGGAATGTAACCACAGTTTGACTCAGTTATCCCAATCCTCAACATATACCCAAAGGACTTAAATTCAGCATACTATACTGATGCAGCCACATCAATGTTTATAGCAGCCTAATTCACAATAGCTAAACTATGGAACCAACATAGGTACCCTTCAACAGATAAATGGATAAAGAAAAATGATACAGATACACAATTTAATATTACTCAGTCAAAAAGAAGAATAAAATTATAGCATATACCAGTAAATGGATGGAACTGGAGGCTATTGTGCTAAGTGTAATAAGCCAATACCAAAAATCCAAAGGCTGAATTTTATCTCTAATATGCAAATGCTGACTCATAGTAGGTGGGGAGGTTGGAGGAGTGGGGAGAAGGGAGGAGTGATGGGAATGAAAAGACAATAGAATGAATCAGACATAACTTTCCTATGTTCATATATGTATACAAGACCAATGTAACTCCATATCATGTACAACCACAAAAATGGTAAGTTATACTCCATGTATGTATCATATGTCAAAATACATTCTACTGTCATATATAACTAAGAAGAACAAGTAAATTTTTTAAAAAAAGAAATGAATGAAATGATTCAGTCTTTTAATATGGCTACAGTTTAGTTTATTGAAATAACATAGAAATGTCTAAATCATCCCATATATAATTTACATGCAAAATCAAGTGACCACAATAAATGCACCCATTCATTCAACAAATACAAACTAAAAATTTGCTAACACTATTCTGGACACTGGCAATATAAAAATTAGATAAATATCATGGATTTTTTTAGGCAACTATTTATTTAATTTGCCATTCTTTTAAAATATTAATTTGCATCAAAATCATCTTGAGGATCTTTTGGACAACACATATCCCCTGAGGCTTAGCCCCAAACTGAATAAATTTGAACAGTCCACTATAGTACCAAGATATCTATATTTTTAGAGCCTTAACATAATTCTAATGTGCATTAATGTTTTAAAATACTATTATATTGTCCTTTTAAAAATCATAATGTAGAGACAAATATATGGCTTTCATTCTTATTTCAGAAAAATGGGAAGTAAGGTAGACTAAACATTCTTAGGTTCAAACACCAAGAAATACTGGGCAAAACACTATATATTTATGCTTTTAGAAATAAAATAATAAAAAAAAGACCTTGGTTCTGTGGTAAGAAGAGAAACCTAGACCAAAGAATAGTCCTAACTTTCTATATGACTACAGGGGAATAGAAGCTCCAGGAAAACCTCAACAAACTGGCATCTTCCACACCTTGGGCAGACTAATGAAAATATTTTGTAAAGAACAGCATGGGTCAAATAAACCTTGAGCGACAGTAGGGGATGAATTAGAGTTTAGAAAAGGCCCAAGCACAAAACCAACTGCCTGGTGTGACAATTCTCTGCATCAGCAATACCCCAAAATTTTTGCCGAGAGCTGCCACATAGGAGGGACTCAAAATATAATTTTATGCATTCTCACAATGACAGGATTTTTGAGTCTTATTGCTGATGAATCAAAAAAAAAAATGAAAGATAGAGCAAACTTTCTCCCAGCAAAATTACTTGCAAGATGAAAATGAGATGAACTCAATTTAATTGAAGCTATCACAAGTCTTATCTCAACATCATATGCAAAGGACTCTGAATGATAAGAACCACACCCTAATCACATAAAGGAGGAATGAGATCCCATTCTCCAGATCAAGAAATGTTATGTCAATTTCCTCTCTTTTAGACATAATATTTGTAATAAAATTCTCTAAAAATAAAATGCAGGAAATTCATATGTAAATTAAAAAGGTCTGATGGTACAAATAGAAAGCAAATATTAACATGATAAAGTAATACTAAAATCATACCACTGTGTTAACTGTAAATGGGAAAATAAATGCCAATTGTTGAACACTGTCAGGCCAGATTAAATAATCAAGAACCAACTGAATACTGCTTACAAGGGACATTCTTTAAGTGTATAGATGGTAATAGATTAAAAGGAATGGAAAATACTAATTACAAGGCAAATACTAATTACAAAGTAACTGAAGTAGACATATTTACATACAAAATGGTGTTCAAGACAAAAGGAATTACAGGAAAAATACTGATCATTTTATAGTAATAAAATGTTAATTTATTAATTAAAAATAATAGTTCTAAAAATGTGTACATGTAATAACACAACTGTAAAATATTTGAAGCACCAATTGACACTGTGGGGCATACTATTGCCAGAGCACAATGCAAGGATTACACTGAACTAAATTGAGTGATAAATATATAATTATTGATATTTAGATTATTTCTAAGAAGAATTTATTACTGGAAGATTAATAACTAAGAATAATTCCAACTTTATATGCATTTTATATACTATATTTCAGAACTATATAATAGGTACTGATTACTAGATGATTGATCACTCATCATATTTTTAAATTTATATGCAATTTTGTTATTGTTTTCATTATTATGTTCCTCATAGTCACTTTACATTATTTTGTACTAAATATGTTGAATTTTAACACATAAAGAAGGTAAAATGGGTTGAATGTTTGTGTTCCCATAAAATTCGTTTTTAAAATCCTAACCCCAGTCACAATATTAGGAGATGAGACCTATGGGAGGTGGTTAGGTCATGAAGCTGGGATTCTCCTGAGTGGAATTAGTGCTCTTATAAATGAGACACCACAGAATGCTCTCACCCCTTTCTGATGTGTGAAGAAACAAAACAAAAACAAACAAACAAATAGTCAGCGGTTTGCAATCTAATAGAGATCCCTCATCAGAAGTTATCCATGCTTGCACTCTGATCTCAGACTTGCTGTCTCCAAAACTATGGGGAATAAACTTGATTTGTTTTAATTTGTTATAGCAAGATTAACTAAGACTGAAGATGTAAAGGAATATGTAAAAGATAGAAAGTTGTTTTATTTTTATTCACAACTTTTAATGGTGCTAAATCTTATATAATACCTATAGTTCTCAACTATCTACCTTTCAGTTTTCTTAGAGAAATAGATGGTAATATCAAAAACATTAAAAATCCCAAAATATTAAAATATGTGTCATGTATTTCTACTGAAACTGCAAAGCACCACTGCAAATATTTTAAAGAAAACAAATATAGGCGGGGCTGGGGATGTGGCTCAAGCGGTAGCGCGCTCACCTAGCATGCATGCCGCCTGGGTTCAATCCTCAGCACCACATACAAACAAAGATGTTGTGTCCGCCCACAACTAAAAAATAAATATTAAAAATTCTCTCTCTCTCTCTCTCTCTCTCTCTCTCTCTCTCTCTCTCTCTCTCTCTCTCTCTCTCTCTTTTTTAAAAAAGAAAACAAATATAGAAAGATATACAATGTTTATTGATCAGATCAATATTTATAGATGGAATTTTCCTCACTGCTCTATACAAATTTTTTAAATAATTTTACTTTTTATCATTCTGATATTTTTGGCTATTGTTATAAATAAAATACAAAAGCAGTCATTTGTAACTTCAGATTATTTCTCCTTAATTTTAATAATGGCCTATGGGTGCAATTGTAAGCTCCAAGTCAGAATTTGTGTCTTCCACAAGGAATGATGTTTGGGAAGCATCTTGGTAAGCTCTGTACTAGATATATTGGACTCTGATACTTCAAAGTATAGAGTCCTGAATTCAGACTTATAAGTTACACCACTTCACATTTTATACTTTTAGATAATAACAGTGGACTAATTCAGAGTCTCAAGACTTCTTTCTCAGTCAAGAAGTTGGCTATTGACCAAAAATCCAGTAAAACAAGAATTGTTTTTATAGAATGAATAATTGAAGAGGGAAATTTAAATATGAGTATTTGCAATATTTGGGTACCATTTCTTTTATTTGTATGGATATATGAGAAGAATTTTTTCTCTCCTTTCTTAAGATATATCAATCCTGAAATTTAATAGATTTTTTGGCAAAGATTGAAAAGGCTGTGAAATATCCTTTTTGATTTCTTATCACTGAACTAAATCATCAGCCCTTTTAATTTTCTGTTTTCAGACAGAGGTTCACTAAGTTGTTTCGGACCTTGATAAGTTGCTGAGGCTGGTCTGGAACTTCAATTGTCCTGTCTTATCCTCCAGAGTAGCTGAGATTACAGGTGTATGCCACTGCTACTGGCCTTCATAGATTCTTTTCTACACTGAAACATACCACTTTAAAATGAACTGTGAATCTCATTAAACCCAGATAATGCAAACACTTCTACAGACTATTATTTATAGTTCATGGAAATATCCATTATTTTCATAGATTCAATAAGTCCTTGATTAGGCAGATCAATTATGCTACTAGGGTCATATGTAGAAATCTATTATTTTCTAGTTACAAAGGACAAACACAATATTAAGGAGTTAATTCCTATGAAACCCTTTCAGTGACTTTGCCTGATATCTAGGTTCACAAAATCTCAAATCTCTTGAGAGGTAAAAGTTCACTTAGCAGATCAGGCACCATAGAAACCTTTCTCCACAAGAAGTAACTTCTTCACTTTATAAATATGCAGGCAAAATTTGATGGAGGAAGTTCCTTGGGCTTGGCTTCCTCAAATCAATTTAGAAGAGCACTGTCTTAGTCCATTTGGGCTGTTATACCAAAGTATCATAAACTGAAAAGCCTATAAACAACAGAAAAATATTTCTTACAGTTCTGGAAGCTGAGAATCAAAGATCAAGTTTCCAGCAGACTTGATGTTTGGTAAAAAACTGATTACTACGTCATAAACAGCATTTACTACCATATCATCACATGGCAGTAGATAAAAATCTGATCTCTTCAACTTCTTAAGGGCACTAATCCAATTCATATCCCTCATGTCTTAATCACCTCCCAAAGACCTTTCCTCATAATACTGTATCTTGGAGGTGAAGATTTTGATATGTGAATTTTGAGGAGCTCTAATTATTTGATCCATACAAACAGTTAATGAAGTATTTTAAAATTATAACCCATGAATCCTTATAAATGTTCAGACAAAGAATAAATACTGTGGACTTAGTAGTCACTGTCTATTGTATGATTCTATTTTTGCAGACACCAGGTTAACTCCACATCATATATGACCACAAGGGTGAAAATCTAAATGGAATAAGTTATACTCTATGTATGTATATTCTGTCAAAATACATTCCACTGGCACGTATAACTAAAAATGAAAAATAAAGGAAAAGAACACATATTGAATTAATTAAAATTACTGATGCATCTACCTAAGTTATCTGGCCAAATCTAGATTTATTCTGTGTGTGAATAAGAATAAGTTTTAGAGATTATTTTCTCAGTGGAATAAAAAGGAGAATACTGTTGAGAAAAATCATCCAATACTTGTAAACAGACAAAGAGGCTATGAAATATCCTTTTAATGAAGTGCTAGGCATTGCCTAGTGTATATTTTAGGAATTATCTCTTTCTATACAGGGCATGTCCATTTCATTAACTTTCTATTGATGGGGAAATTATAGCTCTATGGAAGTAGTAATTGAATTGCAGAAAAGTGATAGAGATGCAAATTATTCCTAATAATAAAATGATCACTCTTCATAACAATGTAAATAAAATTTGTTCAGTAGAAAATGTAAACCTCTATTATTCAAAATCTCATAGAAACCATTTTAAAAGTTTGGTGATTACCTCATTAATATATTGGGAAATTTTTTTAACATGTTTATTTTAAAATATTGACACATACAGGCAATCCAAAGATTTTGAGAAAATATTTGTTGTACTTGGCAGATAAAGGATTCATATCTATAACATATAAAATAACACCCAAATTAATAAGAAATGTACTAACTAAATGAAAAATAAAATACAGTTAACTCAAAAAGAGTTTTTAATAAAAGAGGATATAGGAATAGACAATAAGCACATTAAAAGGTTGTAATAATCATTAGTCATCAAGGAATGACATATTAAAAACATTATTTAAAAGACTAAACACAAATATTCACAAGAAAATGAAACATAAAACTTTCAAAAATTATAGGTGAGAGCAAAATGGTACAACTACGTGGGAAAACTGTTCTTCAGTTTCTTACAAACGTTTGTATTTTACCATGTTAGCAATTTCTAGGCACTTATCCAAGACAAAGAAAAACATATGCCCATAAAATGACTTGTACATAAATTTACACAGATTTGTTTATATTAACAAGCACAAACTAGAAAGACTACAAATGGGAAAACAATTCAGGCTTATGTTATATTCATACTTCCCAGCATATTAACAACAAAAACAAAATAAAAAATAAACAAAAACCTACTGAGACACTCAATAGCATGAATAAAGCCTTCAGACACTATTTGAGTCAAAGAAAACAGACACAAAAATTATTCACTGTTTTATTTCATTTTGTATAATGTTCAAAAAGTAATGTGTTTTTATAAATTCATAGCAATGACTGTCTCTAGAGGAAAGATGATATTATTAAAAAGAAGCAAGCCCTGCAACTATTTTCTTTTTTCATTTTTTATTTGAAACATAATTTGTGCACATATTTATAAGACACATTGTGATGTTTTGATTCATGTACAAGTTTCATAGTGATCAACTGAGGATATTTAGAATATTCTATTTCCTTAAACTTTTGTCATTAGGGTAAGTACATGTAAATTCTTTTTCTCTTAGAACTATTTTCAATGTATCCTATAACTTTTGGCCTGTTTTGTTTTCATTTCATTTGTCTTAAAATATTTTTGATATGATTTTGAGAGTTTTATATGATTTTGTCTTATTTTAAGGCCAAATACATGATCTAAATTATAAATGTTCCATATGCAATTGAGAAAAATTTGTCTTCTATAGCTGTTGGATGGAATGTTTGGTAGATGTCTATTAGGTTCATTTAATGAATCATGTGGCTTTAATTCCATGTTTCTTTGTTTATTTTCTGTCTGTGTGATCGTTTCATTGATGGAAATGGTATATCAAAGTCTCCTATTATTATTAGATTGCAAACTATATTTTCCTTAAAATTTATTAATTTTGTTGTATACATTTAAGTGTTCTGATTTTGGGGAATACAAACACAAAGACACACAATGTTATAACTTACTGTTCTACTGATGCCTTTGTCATTATATATCATCTTGTTTGTCTCTTTTTATAGTTTGTGACTGGAAGTACATTTTATCTGAAATAAATGTAGATCCTATCTCTAAATTTAAAAATTACAATGGTTGGGCACATGTCTTGATGGTAAATGGTTCCCGAGTTCAATCCCCAGTACAAAAGAAAGAGAGTGAGAGAAAGAAAAGTATTCGTGCTTTCTTTGGTCTCTATTTGCATGGAATTTATTTTTCCATCCATTCCCTTTTGGTCTATGTGTGTGTCCTTAATAGTGAAGCAGTTCTCTTCTACACAACATAGAGTTGGGTCTTGTTTTCATAACCAATGTGACACTCTCTGCATTTAATTAAAGATTTAATCCATTTACATTTAGATAATTATTAAAGATTAGACACTTATTTCTGTCATTTTTTTCTTGAGTTTTAAATATTTTATACACCTTTTGTTCCTTACTTTGTCTTTTACTGTGTTTTTTGTATGTCTGTGTATATGTGGTTAATTGATTTCTTATGACAGTATATTTTGATTATTCATTTTTCAATTTTAGCATAAATATTAGATGTTTTTGCTTTGTGGTTACCATGGAGCTTAGTAAAAACATCTGTAATAGGTTGTTTTAAACAAATAACAACATCCAATGCAGGGGAACAAAGAAAAGAAATATTCTATACTTTAATTTCATTACTCTATCTTTTTTTCTTTCAAAATCATCTTAGCTATTCTGTATCCTTAGTGTCATCAACCAAACTTGGAAGAAAATGTTGTCAGAATTTTGATGAATATTGCTTTGGATTTATATAACAATTTAAGTTAAATTGACCTCTTAATATGAAATCTTCTCATTCATAGACAGTGTACATTACTCTATGTATTTGAAACTTTAGAGGAGAGAATTGACATATCTTTTATTGTATTTATTTTTATATATTTGATATCTTACACTGTTATGAATGTTTGTTACAAGTATATAAAAATAAAATTAAATTTTATATTTAATTTCACTCAGCAAAGTGGCTAAATTCACTGATATTTTTCTAAAATATATTCATAGTGAATTATTTTAAATTTCAAATTATATCATTTGCAGACAACACTTGCTTTAACATCTGCATTTTTAATATACTTGTTTACTTAATTTTGCACTATTATACTGATTTTAACAATAGTATAGTGTTGAAAAGAAGAGATAATATGCATTCTCATCTCATTTCAGACTTTAAAAAACAAAGCCTTCAATATTTTATCATTACATTAGGGTTAGTCAGATTTTCATCACTGTGATGAAATATCTGACATAAGTTATTTAAAGGGGAAAAATTATTTTGGGCTTACTTTCAGATATTTAGACCATGGTCAGCCAATTCCAACACTCTGTGCCTGAGGTAAGGCCGAACACCATGGTGCTAGAGAATGATATAGGAAAACTGCTCAGCTCATGGCAGCTCATGGCAGCTCATGGCAGCTCTGACAGCCAGGAGGCAGAAGAGGAGGGTCATAGACAAAATATAAACAGTAAGTGTTTTCCCTAAGTGACCTACTTCCTCCAGCTGTGTCCCACCTGCCTATGGTTTTCACCCAGTAGTTCAATCAGATTAAAATGATTAATCTACTGATGAGGTTACAGCTTTCATACTCTACTCATTTCACCCCTGCATTGCCACATGAGCTTTCAGAGGATATCTGATATCCAAATCATAACAGGTATCACTTAGGTATAGATACTTTGTAGATACTATTTTCAAATGAAGAAATTTCCCTTCTTTTCTATCTTAGTAAAACTTTTATAATTGTATTTTTAATTTTGTCAAATCTTTTCATTTTCTAATAAGGTATCAAGCCTTTTCCCTTGACTTGGTTAATGTGGAAAAACATAGTGATCAAAGTTTGCAAATATTAAACAATATTACTTCCTTGGCATAATCCATACTTGTCGTGATTTTTTGGCATTACATATTGTTAGATTGAATCTATGCAATTCGAATTCTACAGTACACTATTATTAAAAATAAACACATTTTTTCATCAGCTCTGTAGGACTTTTTTATCTTGAGTGACTGGAACATCTGTATTATATATATCACAACAACTTCCCACTTCTTTTTCCTCCAAGTCCCTACAACCACCATTTTACTTTCTCTTTCTATGGATTCAACTACTTTAGATTCATGCAATATTTGTCCTTTTTGTGACTGGCTTTCATCAAATAGCCTAATTTATCCAAGGTTCATCTTACTTGTAGCATGACAGAATTTCCTTCTTCTTTTATGTTTGAATCATATTCCATTGTATGTATGCTCTATATTTTCCTTATATACTCATCTGATAATGAACATTTAGGTTGCTTCTGTTGCTTGGCAATTGTAAATAATACTGCAATAAAATGCATGTACAAATATCATTTTAACATCCTAATTTTAATTCTTTGGATAAATGCCCATAAGAGGGATTGCTAAATTTGTGGTAGTTTTATTTTTACTTTTTTCAGGAACTTCCATACTGTTCCCTTAGTAGTTGTGCCATTTGTCATTCCTATCAAGAGTACACAATTATTATAATTTCTCCACACCCTCATCAACACATTGTTTTATGATCACCATGCTAACATACATGATGAGATAGTCTCTGTAATTTTTACTTGAGTTTCCCTAATGATTAACAATTGAGCTTCGTTTCATATACCTATGGACCATTTTTGTGTTTTCTTTGGAGAAAGGCTATCAAACACCCTGACCCATTTTCTTTTGTTAAATACTGAGTTGTAAAATTTCCTTATATATTTGGTATATTAACCCCTTATCAGATACATTGTTTACAAATATATTTTATAATTCCATGTGTTCCCTTTTCAACCTGATTTCCTTTTGCTGTGCAAAAGATTTTTGGTTTGATGTAGTACCATTTGTCTGTTTTGCCTTTTTTTTTTTTTTTTGGTCTATGCTTTTAATGTCATATCCAAGAAATCATTACCAAGACCATGTTAGTAACGTTTTTTTTTTCCTGTTTTCTTCTAGGAATTTTGCAGTTTCAGGTTTTACAATAAAGTTATTGGTATGTTTTCAATTTATTTGTGTTTATACTATAAGATAAGGATCAAAAATATAAAAGTAACTTTGGAACTAGTAGAGGCTTGATTAGTTTATAAGTATATGCTAAAAAATGTCTAGTTTTCCACTGTTAGAGCATTAAGAGTGATTCTGGTAAGTGTTCAGAAGAGTAGAGCTGTATGGAAAGCCTCAGTCTTCTTAGGAATTATCTAAGGATTGGGATCAAAATCTGGAATTGGGATGGAATAGGCAATTTTTATGAGGGATGACTTTAGATATTTGGCAGAAGACATCTTTAAGCAAAATTTTAAAGGTGGTTTATGGCTTCTCAATTACTTACAGAGTTAAATTAATTAAATTTATAATTTATAATCAAGAGTGAAGCAGAATTTAAAGATTTAGAAAATTATAATCTTGACACAATTATAAAGAATAATAAAAGGTATATTAGGGAGAGAATATCAAGGGTGTGGCTAAAAATAATTTGAAAAGGAGATTAAAATAGATGGAAGGATGCCACAATCTATTCATCAAGATAATGAGAGATTGACCCTGAAGACATTTCTGAGATCTTCAAGGCTGTCACCTTCTTCATAGCCCCAGAGCCTTAATGCAAGAACCATTTCAATGAATTCTTGGTGTTCAGGGGCTCACCACTAGTAATGCCTCAAATCTCTTCTCTTTGTATTCTCATGCAATGCTACCATGCCTCCCCTGCATTACCCAAGCAGGTAATGCATTATTCAGGCCAAATATAATATACAAATATATAGTTTGTAAACCTCAGAAACATTTATATAGGGCTAATTCTTCAGGCACAAGTGTGGAAGAGTTGTACAGACCTAGATACCCTAACCTAGATTTGAAAAAAAAAAAAAAGTTTAAAAGAGCCTTGAAATCTAATCAGAATTTCCACAGAGGCTGGGCTGTGTACACAGTCCCCACTAGGGTAATGACAGGAAATTTGGGGTTTCTGAACATCACAGAGAGCTCCCATTAGTTCAATGCTTAGTGGAAACAGGGAAACAGGGCTACTCCAGAGATCTCAGAACTGTATATTCACCTGCATTCAACCTCAGCCTGGGAGAGCCCTCAGACACCTGATTCCAACCTAATAAAGGTACAAGCAGGACCATACCCAGCAGCCATGAGGATAGTATGTCCTGAAGTTTAGGAGACCCAACCCCCATCCCAGTGTTTGGAAGTTGGATTATAGAGTCCAAAAGATTATTCTCAAGCCTTAAACTTTAGTGTTGATTTTGGACTTTTGGATTTGCTACCTTTTTTCTTGTCTATATATCCCTATTTGAATGAGAATGTCTACCACCTGCCTGTACTAATCATTGTATTTTAGAAGCACATAACTTGTTTCACTTCATGGTCTCATATCTGGAGGGAAAATGCCCTAAGAATGAATCATACTTGAGTCTCACATAAGATGTAGACACTGCTTAGATGAGACTTTGGATTTAGACTTTAAATGATAAAAGGAGGCAAAAGCTTAAGGAGCTACTGGAATAAAATGAATGCATTTGTATGTGAGGACATGAGTGTTGGGGATAAAGGGTAGAATGCTATATAGCTTGAATGATGGTGTTCCCTTATGCATGTTGAGCCTTAATCTCCTATGCAATGATATGTAGAACGGTGGCAAAAACTTTCTTAAAGTTCATGAGATAAGAGTTAATAAGTGGGATGGCATCGAGTTAAAAATCTTCTGCACAGCACAGGAAACACTTAGGAATGTGCAAAGATAACTTACTGAATGGGCGAAAATCTTTTCTAGCTAGTATTTTGACAGGATTAAAATAAATAATTCCAAAACTCAATGTCAAAAAAGAAATAACCCAATTGACAAATAAATGAATTAAATAGACATTTTTTCAAAATAAGAAATACAAATTGCCAACAAACATAAGAAAAATGTTCAACATCATTAGCATTTAGGGATATTCAAATCAAAACTTCACTGAGATTTTATGTCACACAGTCAGAATGGCAGTCATCAAGAATACAAATATTAACAAATGCTAGAGAGAATATGGAGAACAAGAACACTTTTACACTATTGGTGGGACTATAATTAGCACAAGCACTATGGAAATCAAGATGGAAGTTCCTCAAAAGGCTAGACATGGAACCACCATATGGCCAGCTATATCACTCCTTGGTGTTTATGCTAAAGAAGTAAAATCGACATACTATAATGATAAATGCATAGCCTTGTTTATAGCAGCACAATTCATAATAGCCAAACTATGAAACTAGCCTAGATGTCCATCAACAGATGAATGATTATGGAAAATGTGGTATGTGTACAAAAAGAAAAATGAAAAAAAAAGAATTTTTTTTTGCAGGAAAACAGACCGAACTTGAAACCATTGTGTTAAGCAAAATAAGTCAAACCCAGAAGGTCAAGAGTCCTGTGTTTATTCTCACAGTGGAAAGTATAGAGGGGAAAAAAAGGCAAAGAAAAGTGGGGGAGGGGGCAGGAGCAGAAATTAATTCAAGGGGTGGAAAAAGGAGAAGGAGGGGGAGTGATGGGAAGTGATATTGTCCAAATTATAGTGTGTGTGTACAAATATGTAACAACAAATTCCATCATTATGTGCAACTATAATGCACCAATAAAAAAATGTGGAAAAAAAAGAACTATGGCTGCAGGATTAGCATCCATATAAAAGGTTTCAAGGCTCTGAAGAAAGTATTCTCTTGCCTTTCTGTCTTGAAGCCCATAAGGACACAACAAAGATGCCATCTTGGAAGCAAAAAGTAGCACTCAGCTGACACCAGTGTTGGCATCTTGATCTTGATTTCCAGTCTCCATAAATGTAAGAAATGAATTTCTGTTCTTAATATACTATATAGAGTATAAATTACTTATTCTAAAGTATTTTGTTATAACAGCACAAACCAAGACAGTTAATCTAGCTAAAATTTTCAACTGTGTTAATTTATTAAAGGATCAACTCAATCTCAATGATTATTTTCTATTACCTATTTCATTTTTTTTCCTGCTCTAATTTTATTTTCTTTCTTCTGTTACTTTGGGATTATTTTGTTTTGTTTTGTTTTCTAGTTCCTGGAGATGTATGTTAGTCAATTTCCATTACTGTAACAAGAATCTGAGATAAATCAACTTATAAAAAGAGAAGGCTTATTTTGACTCACAGTTTTGGAGTTTCCCATCCTTGATTGATCATGTTACTTTCAACCTGTGGTGAGAGAGTAAGCCATGATAGATGTGCATGGAGGACAAAAACTGCTCACCTCATAGCAGGGGAGTAAAAGAGGGAATAGGAAGGGGTAGGATTCCTTCCACCTCATTCAAAGTTATGATCAGCAGCCTGAACACTCCCACTGAGCCACATCTCTTACAGATTTCCTCGTGCTCTAATAGTATCATGCTGGAAACCCAGCCTTTACCATATGGACATTGGGAAAACACATAGGATCCAAACTACATCCAGGTGTAGAGTTAATACAGGTATTAATCACCATAAGCTTCCATTTTAATACCACTTTTGCTGTATCCCATTAGATTTAATATATTGTATTTTCATTTTTGTCTTCAGGTATTTTCTAATTTCCACTTTGATTTCTTCATGATCCATTGGTTGTTCAAGATCGGGTGGTTTAATTTTCACCTCTTGGGAAAATTTCCAGATTTTCTTCTACCATTACTTTATAGTTTCATCTCATTTATAATTGGAAAATATATACTTGGTATTATTTCAATCTTCCTAAATTAAATACACACACGCGCACACACACACATATATATCTCTCCTGGAGAATATTCCATGTAGGCTAGTCCATTTTATCTACAATGTTATTCAAGTCCTCCGTATCTTTAATGATCTTCTGTCTCTATGTTGTATCCATATTGGAAGTATGGTATTACAGTTCCAATAATTTACAAATGTGTTACTATTTTTCCCTTCAGTTCTATCAATGTTTGCTTTTGTATTCTGGTGCTCTGTTTTCTCTGATATTGGATTGATGCTCAATCACAATAAGCAGGTGAGGGTAGGGAAGATTTGAAGTCCATTAGACAAAGAGGAGTAGGAATAGGAAACACAGTAGAATGAATCGGACATTACTTTCTTATGAGCATATATAAATATATGACCAAAACAATTCACATGGAGAAAACTAGAAGAATTTGATGTTATATTCCTTATATTATAATATGTCAAAATACATTCTATTGTTATGTATAACTAAAAACAAATAAAAAATAAAGAAAGAAATTCAATGAAAAAGAAGAAAATTGATTGAAGGAAGTTACAAATTGCCAAATTTGGGGGTCAATCTGAATAAACACTGACTCAAAAAATTGTGGTATAAGAACTAGATAAAAATAAAACACTGGAAATAATACCATGAGAAATGGGAGAGATAATGCTAATTAAAGCTTTCTAAGAAGTATGTATTGTTCTAAAGAAGTACAGAAATATTTATTCAATTGTCAAGTACTTAGGTCTATAAAATGATGCAGGCATATTTCTCAGGTATTAATCACAATAAAAATTATATCTATTCATTACTTTTCTGTTTACCCTCAGTTCAGGATTTTTAAAAAGTAATAAGGTAACAAGTAGTCTTCCTTATCTAGTTAACAAGCATATGCACTACTAGAAAAGCTATTTCAATTATTATCTTCTTTTCAAAGGCCTCTGAGCACCTCACTTATTCTTCCTATCAGACATTAAATCCTTCCTCTCATCCATTCTCATCTTTTCATTTTAAGCTTTATCTCAAATCAAATTAATATAGGATAGTTACTCATGTGTTTCTGAATTATGTGGAAAATTTTACCAAATATACATACTGAATTCCACTGTCATGTTTCCAGATAAGCTTAAGCAGCAAGACAAAGACAAGTCCCAGGCAGTATTTTTTTACTTCCAATTCATTGTATTACAATTCCACTTGCATTTTCCAGGATAACTTGTTATCACTTATAACTTATTACGTGCTGCATATACCCTCAGAAATAACTTACTGTACTAAGATCCCAAAAGATCAGACTTAATCTATAGGTCTGTACCTGTCCAAAATCTTTGATATTTTTGAAGCAATATATTCTCATTGTAAGATAATTAAAAAGCATTTTTAAAGGATGTAATGTTCTTAATTCCTTCTTCTTCATTTTATCCTAATATGTATGATAGTATGTATACTTTTTTCTAAGGAAGTAATTTCATGTTTTATGCACCAGTTTGTTCTTGTCTTTCTTCACACAATATTATAGTGTGGTCATTCTCAAACATCTTTATAAAAATCTTCCAACACTTAAACTTTTGTGTTATATTTTTTCATATAGAGGTGTTGTGATTTATTTACCTGGTCTACATTGTTGAATAAAATAGTCCTCCAGTTTTTACTAAGATAAACAATGATGTAAAGTTGTTCAGCATAAATATTGGCATTAATCTCTGAGAATTTCTTCAAAATAGAAGGAATGGAATTAGTGGATGTAATATTTTTAAGGCTCTTCATTCCAGATATGTTGTTTTAAGGCTCTGTAATTTATGTATATTTATTTCTTTGTGAGTGGTCATGCTACCTCAAAAAATCTACACTTTTTTGCAGACCACTGTAATATGTGGTCTAAGGATAGAACATTTTAATCTTCATAGAGTAGACTGGGATTGCAGAGAAGAGACCTGAAAGTTTTTCTTCATTACAGCTTACTTGCTCTGTGGTCTGTAGAAATTCACGGAACTATTTTGTTGAAAAACTGCCTCAAGGTTCTACTGAGTAAGGAAGAATGGGGAGGATGCACTTATTTTCTTCAAAATAGGACCATACACTGTAAAAATTCAAGCAGACAAAACTAGATAGAAAATGAAGAGCTGAATTTAACACACAAGAGCCAGCCAGTGCCTATATTGCTTTGGGGTTGATACTGCAAAGAATTTATTTAACTATCTGTAGAAGTTTCCAGAAATTGAAACAGCTTTTGGTCTTTCACAAAAAGGCATTTTTTTGGAGCGGGGGGGAGGTGGCTTGAGTTGTGGCTCAGTGGTAGTGCATTCCTCTGGCATGTGTGAGGCACTGAGTTCGATTCTCAGTACCACATAAAAATAAAGGTGTTGAAAACAAGGCATTTTTTTTTCTGTTTGCGCTCCAAAAATTTCCCACTTTAAACAAAATTTATTTTAAAAAACTAATTATGTTACAAATTATCTTATCAATTTTTTATTTTTACAGGTTGCTTCCTTTTTTTCTATTCTTTACTTGAATGCTCATTTAAATTTAATACAGGAAATGTTTTAAGTATTTTAAAAACATTAATACTAGAACATCCCCTGACATGATGCTGATTTGGTAGAAGCAGAAAAGAGCATCTTTAAAATATCTCTTGCAGTTTTGGATCTTGTAAAAACTTTTGGTAATTTATAAAAAGCTTTCTTTCTACGAACATTTATGAACAATTTGTGTCTGGCACTGCATTAGACAATAAAAATTCAGAAAACAATAAGATAGATGATTTCTCTTCAAACGGTTCATGGCATGGTTAGAGAAATAAACATATAGTTATAATTACAGTACTATGGATAAACAATACTAGATTAGAAGGAACATTTAGATTGTATTCAATAATGACATATTCAGCCTTATAGTTAACTCTGGATAAAACTCTCAGAGGAAGTAACTTTTGACAATACAAAAAGGAAAAAAAATGTTCACAGTAAAAATATTCAAAATAACATTAAAAGCTGAGGTGATAGCATCTTGCATTAAAAGAGCACAAGCTAAGAGTGCTTAGAAATGTCCCATCTAGATGATTTCTCTACTAAAATACAATCTGTTAATCATCAGGTATGCCTTCTCTTTCTTCTACAATCTTTTAAGAGATTACTAGAAACTGTTTTATTTGGTGTTTCTGTATAGATATTTTATATAACTCTCCCCATACTAAAACTGATTTTAAATAAATATAAACATTCAGTGATTGTGTTAGAATCAGAAGGGCCATGAGCTTTCAGGATTTGCAATACTTGCATATAAGCCAATAACTTAGCAGAACTTCAAGAAGCTGATGGTACATAAAAGAGACAATTTCCCCCTGGCTTGCACCCACTGCTATAAGCAGCACTTCTGGAAGAGTTGAACTGAGTACAGAAGAGCCTAGAATTCTTCCTAGGTCTCTGTGAGTTTCTGATCAGGACTTTGATGTCTTTGGAGTGAGGAATGATACAAATACAAAGAATTTATTACTAACTTTTCACTGAAAAATTATCTCATGAAAAAATTTAAGAGCTCAACATTAAAATTTCAACCTAACAAAACAACATTTTTTAAAAATTTTATAACTAATAACCTGCTAAATGCAAATAGAAAAAATAGCAATTAACATCTCTCATACTTATGTGGTGTTTCTGTACAAATGCCTATTAAATATTAAGGTGAAAAGTGGCTGGCAGCACTCCAGGGCTCTGCAAAGCCCAGAGCACATCAGTTGCCACCATTTATTTGTTTGCATCAGCAAAGGCTGCAATACAGAGATAATCAAGTTTCTCTCCCCTCTCAATTTACACCTATTTGTTTCTCCTTTTTTCTTATTATCCTTCCCCCCATTGAAAATCTATTTTAGCCTTTAAAAATTATGTAGAAAAAAACATAAATTAAACTGCAGTGGGAGATGTATTTTGAGATAATGCAGCACTGAAAAGGTTTACCATTCCCTCATATTTCCTAGAGTGAAGCATTCAACAATAACAAAAAAAAGGATTTTTTTATCTTTTCAGTAGAAGTTAGAAGACTAAGACTAGCCTGATAGATGTGGAACAACAGAAAACACAGTGGAAGTGGAAGGAGGGATCACGTTCCAGGAGTGATACAGAGGGACTCTCCTAGATGGCAGTAGCAAGTCACTTGAAATCCCCAGATCCATAAAAAGATCTGGTACTTGACAGGCACTAATCACTTCCTCTCCTGCATAAGATGGTACATTTACTCCTCATAACAACTTGGAAGTAGGAGATATTGTGCCCATATTACAGATGAGGAAACTGAATATAAAGAAAATTAGGTAAAATATGTTACCTGTAGTGGATAGATTAAATCTCTACAGAATGCTAAAGCGTATAATATTTCCTTGAATGGGGCTACCTCCCAAGACTTTCTCCAATATCACAACCCCACCCACCTTTTTTATTTTTTCTATAGTCTTATACTCAGGAGTTATCTACTACATTAAGATTACTGGTATCTGCACCATAGATATATAAAATTCAGTTAATATTCTTACTCTCTTCTCTTAAAATGTATTGTAATAGCCTATCCTATATGACCTGAATTATTGATGAAGGTCTTAGTACAAATTCATTTGGAGGAGATAGATCCTTTGACAGGCCACCCCAGTCCAGAGGGCTACCAGGAATATGTTCAATGACCTGTGAATTTAAACTTGACTTTTGCCTGCTACTTTCAAAATCTTTATCCCAAGATTTATAGTGATGAAAACTGTATGTTAATAGTTTACCCTGGGGCTGGGATTGTGGTTCAGCAGTAGAGTGCTCACCTAGCATGTGGGAGGCCCTGGGTTCGATCCTCAGCACCACATAAAAATAAATAAATAAAACAAAGATATTGTGTCCAGTTAGTACCAAAAAATAAATATTAAAAAATTTTAGGGGGCTGGGGATGTGGCTCAAGTGGTAGCATGCTCACCTGGCATGCATGCGGCCCGGGTTCTATCCTCAGCACCACATACAAAGATGTTGTGTCCACCGAAAACTAGAGAATAAATATTTAAAAAATAAATTCTCTCTCTCTCTCTCTCTCTCTCTCTCTCTCTCAAAAAATTTAAAAAATAAAGCTAAATCACTAACATTTCTTCAAATTTACATATTTTTATAAGCAGATGCACAATTGTTTATAAGTCAATCTACTGTACTTTTAAGTGAAATTTGAGAAAGTTCCTCTAGAAAATTGGGTTGATTTTAAGGTATCAATCTGAAAAAACTCAGGCAATGAGTACTGTAATCAAAATAAACTCCCTCTGCACTTTGGTTAGCCATTCCCATGATTTCTTATAATACTTAAACATCCAAGAAATCAAGATTAAATTAGTAAAATTGATATACATGCATACAACAACCATGTGCCAGGACCTGGCATTGTTCCTTCTAAGGATACTTTATTCAAAAGAGCTGCCTCTTGCGTCTGATTTCTGGTATCCAATATACAATTTGATTACATGTAATACTCAATGTCTTAATGCTGTCTTTTGATTTCTCAGCTCCAGTAGCTTTGCAAGGAGAATATTCTTTTTTCCTGTTCTCTCAAAAAAAGTTGCAATTTTAAGATAATACAAAAACAACTCAAGGAGCAGTGAAAACAATTTCAAAAATGATATACTGAGATTCCCATCAGAACAGGTAGTCTCTGATCTTAATTTATTGGTACATAGTTTTTCAGTCCTTGGCTAATCTCTCACCCCTCTGTTTGATAGTTCACTTCTCCCTAGACAGAGAGGGTTCTCACATTCACTCTTCATTGATTTCAGGTAATTAATGCACAGCAATAATTTGAAAAACATGCTAATCTTGACAGATGACTGGATATCTAATTGAAATAACCACCATAGTTCTTTTAGGAATATAGTTAAAAGTCACTCAATTGAGGTATATAATGCTTCCAGAGACCCAGAAATTCCTAAACCTTGTCCTGCCAATCACCCATTCTTTCCAAGGCATTCCCAAAGGAAATATAATGCAATGTGTAATGAATAGGGACCAAAGCATAGTTTTGTTTATAAACTAGTAATAATAACTAACTTTTTATTGCCTACTATGTCTCAGGACTCATTCTAACCATTAAAATTACAAACTTATTTGATCCTTAATGTGAATCTTCAGGAAAGCTTCCATTATTATGTCCACTTTCCATAAGAGAAGACTGTTCTTGAGACAAAGAGCAAATAAGTGGCATATCTCAGATCTGAATCCAATATTTAAATCCATGGCCAGTGTTAGTATTGCCCCATATTGTCTTTTAAAACAGAAAAAGGGGCCTATAATATGATCTGCAATTTCATTGTAAGAGCTGAACTATAGAAAAATCCTTGACATCTGCCCTAAGAAACTAAACTTTGTATCTAGGTAGGGGATCAGTTCCCACTTGGGAAACTGATCTTCTTATGCTCAGGCAATCACCACTCCCTTCAGGGTTGCCTTTGGCTGGCTATAGGATAGGTGTGTTGAATCAATAAAGACCAGTGACAACAGTGGTGGCCCCTCCTCTAGTTTCCTCTGGAACTCTCAGACTATTAAAATAACAACTTCCTATTCTTGGCCATCAGCCTGCATTACCCATGAATAGAATAGTGACAACAGAATTCTCTGCTCTCATCTTTGATGAGGAAATTCTTCCCTTTTTCCACATTATGGTAGAGGACCAAAGCATGTTTGTTGTTCATGCATGTTATGTGTATGTTCTCTGTGAGAAGGCATACTCATATGAAGAAAAATACATTTCCAACAACTAGGCAGTTTTGCATTAAAATTTAAAAGTAGAAGATATAGATAGAACTGACCTGAGTCTACCATTATGCCCAGCTACTTTAAGAGAATAGAGCATAACTACCTGATTTTGATTTACTGGTCCAACTACCTGTCGAATATGACTTAGTAAACAATCTTCTCTCATGAAGGTGGATATAAGAAGAGGAAAGTAGAAAGGGAAGAGCAGAATAGAGATGTTCCCATCCAACATAAACAAATAAAATACTCCTTAAAAGGTTTCTGTATTTCCTTTTACCCTCATAATAGTAGTGTAATAATGAGTGTGTTACATTTCTGTCACTGTAACAAAATACCTGAAATAAAAATCTTAAAGGAGAAAACATTAATTTGGGCTCACAATTTCAAAGATTTCAGTCCAAGGTCACTTGGATCCATTGGTTCTGGGCTGGTGGTGAAATGGAACACCATGGTTGGGAGGGTGTGGCAGAGAAAAAAATTGTTCACCTCATGGTAGCCAGGAAGCAGAGAGCAAGCAAGAGTGAGGAAGAGGACAGGGACAAGATACACCTTTCCAGGGAAGGATCACAGTGACCTACTTCTTCCAATTGGTCCCCACCTCCTACCATTTCTCCCACCTCCCAAGAGTTCATTCTGTTATGAACCTACCATTCCAATTCTTCTCTCATTGATATATGAATATAGCAGCTATGACTTAGATATCAGGGAGTCCCACAAATGCTCACATGTGAGATGATGTAAGAAGGTTCAGAGGTGAAATGATTAGAATACGAAAGATGTAAACTAATCTGTTGATTAATCCACCGAAATGAATTAATTTCGGTGGATTAATCACCAATGGATGGTAACTGTAAGCAGGTAGGATATAGCCTGAGAAGTCACTGGAGGGATGCCTTTGGGTTTATATTTTGTTCCTAATGAGCAGACCTCTTTCTCTGCTTTCTGTCTGTTATTGGGAGCTGCCTTCCTCTGCCACACCATTCTACCATGATGTTCTGCTTCACCTTGTGCCCAAAGATATGGAGTCAACAACACATGGACTGAGACCTTTGAAACCATGAGTCCCTAACAGATTTTTCCTCCTCTAATTGTTCCTGTCAGCTCTTTTGGCCACAGAGATGCAAAGCTGATTGAAACAATAGCTAATGACAAAAAAAATTGATAAATAGGAATGTATTTACCCCTTTATTTCAAATTTGAATATGTTCATCCAGAATTTCATGTGGATTTGAAGCCAAAGTGATTCAATCAAGGCAGAAACTTTCTTTGTGTTTTGGAAGCTACTTTTTTCTCCATCCTACTATACAGCAGATTTCCATTAAAGAAAGGGGGATAAGAATACCCTTTCTCATTTTATATTATTACTCTGAAACTGATCTTCTGTATCTCCAACTAGAAGGTCCCAAATAGAATTGACTTCTAGATTTCCTTCAGATCAAGTCTCTTCAGACAACATTTATAGAACCACTTAAGACTGATCCAAATGTAGCTATCATCTAAGCTATCACGTTGCCACTTCAGAATTCTTTCATATCAAAGCTCTCCAGCAAAAGAACCACACATTTTCTAAAGATATTTATTATAAACATAGCTAAATTATTAGTGAATGTATAATACTGTGCTCAATTAAGGATGATCCAATACCCAAAAAGTATTTTTTCCAACATTTGGTTGACTCTAACTTGGACCCACACCTCAAATCCAAGCAAGCATCAGACTTGATGGTGACTCAAATGAAGCTCAGTGAAAACACTGAGAAATAGTCACAGATTCAGAATGTAGTTCTAAGGTAAAACTAACAGAGGGTCCTAACAAATTGGATAGAGATTATATGAGAAATATAAGAATCAGTTATAATTCAAAGAGTTTTTTTCTTATTCTCTTTTTTGTTTTTGACCTGAAAAAGGAAAAACTACATTGTCATCAAATGTAAGACTACAGATATATAGATAACTATGGTAGTAGTTTTCACTTTAAGTGTAAATGATCTAAACATGGATTGAATAAGAAGCAATCCCAACCATGGAGTGCCTACAAGAAACCCATCTTAAATATAAAAGATACAAATAATTTGAAAGTAAAAGGATAGAAAAAGGATCCTACATTATTGCTAATCAAAGAAAGTAGAAGTACCTATATTGATATCACACAAAGTAGATTTCACAGCACCGAATATGGTCTGAGATAATAAAAGGTCATTTTATAATGGTAACTAGATTAAATTTTTAAGAAGATCTGAAAATCCTTAATTTTTATGGTTCTAATAACATAATGTCAAAATGCATGAGAAATGATAAAAGAAGAAATTGACCAATCTAAAATTACAGAGAATTCAATATCCTTGTAGTGATTAATATAACAAGGAGACATAAAATCAATAACAATGTAGATTTGAATAACACTGTATTCACCTTGATCTGATTTACATTTAGAGAAACACTTTATCCTACAATGGCCAAATACATACTTTTTAAGTGAATATGGTCTATTTACAAGAGTGGGCCATATTCTGGGATATAAATTAAGTATCAATAAGCTCAAAATAATAGGTTTTTAATCAAAAGGTGGAAGTCAGCACTAAACACTCTAAAATATATGGATACTGGATTTTAGAATATGATCAATCATATTTATTGTAATTATTATTATTATATTTATTAATTTATTGAAGTACAAACAATTTTGTTGTACATAGGAGCACAACTAGCCTCAGCATAGAAACAGTATGGTAAAGTACAATCTACAACATAAACATACCAACCATGGAGTAAAAGCATAAATCATAAGCAATCTACACAGAAAGATTATTACCAAAGTATTAGCTCAAACCAGTTCAAGTAATGTGGACATCCCAGAGGATATATTAAAACTTTTTAAAAAATAAAGTGACATGCAAAACCTACAATCAAATGGTCATTGAATTTGACAATACATATAGGTATTTTTGAGGTTAAAATTTTAAGTATAATGTTTTATTTGAAATTTTTTCATTTGATA